>NW_022603190.1:0-12919 GCF_008692095.1 Etheostoma spectabile
ACAGATCACAGCTCCCAGAACAAGAACCAGTAAACCATGACAACGGCAGACATCCAAGAAAAGAGTGGCAGGTATCAGAGAGGAGGAGAGCACCAGGCCCTGAATCATGAAGGATCCCAGAAAGGGAACCATCCCATAACCTGCCTCTGCACAACATGGAAGCTCCTGTCAGGCACTCAGGGGGCTAAGATGAGGCACATGGTCACTACAGCACAGGGCCCAGAAGGGAATAGGCAGTAACCAGCTACTGGTGGATAGAGCAGTCACAAGAGACTGCAAGACCAGGCAGACCAATCTGTGCACCGCCTGGATTGACTACAAGAAAGCCTACGACTCAATGCCCACATACATGGATACTGGAATGCTTGGAGATGTACAAGGTCAACAGGACACTAATGGCCCTCATCAAGAACTCAACAAGTCTGGAAGCCAACTCAAAGCCAACTGCACAAGTCACCATCAAGTGCGGCATATACCAAGGCAATGCACTATATTATTAATAATAATACATTTTATTTAACAGCACCTTTCTAAGCACTCAATTACAGATTATAAAAGACAGATACAGGGAAAAGTGTAAGCAGTTATAACAAAACAAAAACAAAACAAGCTATAGCTCCAGCTGATTCCAGGTGGAACATCAGAGGTCTCTGTCCAGAAGAGTGCAGTCCTAGGAACAGCTAAGATACTGCGCAGAACCCTCAAACTCCCAGGTCTCTGGTAGAGGACCCGAGCTTGAGGATGACACAGAGGGGGATTTGTCTTTTATATGTATATATACATCGCTGAAATCAATGGTTCATAAGCAAAGGAAGATTTAACACCTGTAACCTTTTTGAAATAGTCATATAATCCTGCTGCCTCTCTGCTCATCTGTATCAGTTTTTTAATGATAAGCTTTCTTCAAAGCAGATTTCAGATTCATCTCTTTATTCTTATTTTGTTGCACAAAACGTTTTATGTCTACTTGTCATTGTTTGGTTTACATAGTGATAGCAAAAATGGAGGTTGTCTCTACGGTGTTGCATTGCCGTGGGAACGGTCACCTGTGCTCTCACGGACATGTTGAAACCATGATCTCGGACATCCCGCTCTGCAGCATCGCCTCGAGAAAACGACGGGAGCTCCCTTTAAACTGAGTCTGAAACACAGAGGACACTTCACAACAGGACACTTCACACACAGGACACTTCACACACAGGACACTTCACACCACAGGACACTTCACACACAGGACACTTCACACACAGGACACTTCACACAGAGGACACTTCACACACAGGACACTTCACACAAGGACACTTCCCACACAGGACACTTCACACAGAGGACACTTCACACACAGGACACTTCACACACAGGACAACCACACACAGGACACTTCAAGGCCAGGCAGCTTTATTAGAGCACATTTCAGCACCAGGGCAATTCAAAGTGCTTTACACAAAATCAGTTAAATAAAACACAAGTACAAACAGTTAAAAATTCTAAGCATATAAAACACATGAATAGACAGTTAAAAACAAAATAGACACATAAAACACAAGAATAAAGTTACAGTGCAGCATAAGAAATTAATTGTTTCAGAACACATCTACTGTTCCCCCGCTGGGGAAATTATGTCACTCAGTTCGGTCCCTGACAGAAAGAAAATATCAATAATATTTTACTTTTAGCTTTTTATCTGGCCCCTGCAGCAGATTTTCATGCACTTTTATCTGGCCCCTGGCAGAGATTTTCATGCACTTTATTATGCCCTGGCAGCTTTTCCACTTTATCTGGCCCCTGGCAGTGATTATAATGCACT
The DNA here is from genome assembly GCF_008692095.1 of Etheostoma spectabile. Taxonomy (NCBI): domain Eukaryota; kingdom Metazoa; phylum Chordata; class Actinopteri; order Perciformes; family Percidae; genus Etheostoma; species Etheostoma spectabile. The sequence continues at coordinate 1,808 of NW_022603190.1, forward strand.
TTTCCAACAGTGTACCCCAGGACACTCACTCAGTTTACATTTAGCTTTTATCTGGCCCCTGGCAGCAGATTTTTCATGCACATTTAACAGTGTACCCCAGGTACACTCACTCAGTTTTGTCCCGAAAGAAGGAAAATATCAATGATATTTTTACTTTTAGCTTTATCTGGCCCCTGGCAGCAGATTTTTCGTGCACTTTTCCAACAGGGCATCACTCACCCGGTCTGTTTGTTAAAGAAATGAGCAGTCATTTAAAGAAAGGCAGCATCAAAAAAAAGGTCTTCAGCCTTGATTTAAAAGAACTGAGAGTAGCGGATCTGCAGGTTCTGGGAGTTTATTCCAGATATGAGGAGCAGAGAAACTGAAAGCTGCTTCACCCTGTTTAGTTCCGACTCTGGGGACAGAAAGTAGACCTGTCCAGATGACCTGAGAGGTCTGGGGGGGTCATAGTGTAGTAGTAGACCTGTCCCAGTGACCTGAGAGGTCTGGGGGGTCATAGTGTAGTACAGATCAGAAATGTATTTTGGACCTAAACCGTTAAGGGATTTATAAACTAGCAGAGTACTTTGAAATCAATTCTTTGAGACACAGGAAGCCAGTGTAAAACACTTCAGAACTGGAGTGATGTGAACCAGTCTCTGGGTCTTAGTGAGGACTGGAGTGATGTGATCCAGTCTCTTGGTCTTAGTGAGGACTCGAGCAGCAGCGTTCTGAATCAGCTGCAGCTGTCTGATTGATTTTTTAGGGAGACCAGTAACACTTCACACAGAGGACACTTCAAACACAAGACACTTCACACAGAAGACACTTCACACAGAGGAAACTTCACACACAGGACACTTCACACACAGGACACTTCACACAGAGGACACTTCACACACAGGACACTTCACACACAGGACACTTCACACAGAGGACACTTCACACAGAGGACACTTCACACAGAGGACACTTCACACACAGGACACTTCACACACAGGACACTTCACACAGAGGACACTTCACACACAGGACACTTCACACACAGGACACTTCACACACAGGACACTTCACACAGAGGACACTTCACACACAGGACACTTCACACAGAGGACACTTCACACAGAGGACACTTCACACAGAGGACACTTCACACAGAGGAGGGTTAGGATACATATATATACATACATATATACATACATATATATACACATATACACACACACACACACACACACATACTGTCTGCCTGCCTGTCTCTCTGCCTGCATGTCTGTCTGTGTCTCACCTGTATTTCATGAACAGTTGGTCCCCTGCTGCCGTACGTCTGGTTGGAGGTTCGGTACAACGGGTGATCGGCCTTCTCCCTGAGGAAGAAGACATGGTGACAGGAAGCTGAGTACTAGTACTACTACTGCTACTACTACTTCTGCTACTACTACTACTACTTCGGCTACTACTACTACTGCTGCTGCTACTACTACTACTACTACTACTACTACTACTACTAATACTGCTAATACTGCTACTACTACTAGTACTGCTACTACTACTGCTACTACTTAGTAATACTACAGTAGTAGGCTTGTAAACTGACAACTAGAACACAAGTAACCGTGTAGCTTTAGCTCCGTCCTACCTGTAACCATGGAAACACTCAGGGTGGTTGAAGCGGTGCGGCAGGTTTGGATCCGTCCTGTAAAGGTCGCAGGTTCGATCCCTCTGCTCCTCCATGACTGACTGTTACTACCAACACAGTTACCAACAACACAGGGTTACCATGGAGACGCATGACATCACACCCTGTGTCTCAGCACACACACACTTACACACAGACACACACAAACTAAAATATAAATACATCTCACCTTCCTCTTTTAAATCAAATCAAATCTGTTTGTGTTGCTAGGCAACATGTAAAAAGGAACAGGCTCAGCAGGCCTTAAAGGGTAGATGCTAGATTAGATCTGCTGGGCGTGTTGACGTGCCTTGTTCTGCCTCTGATTAACCCTGTTATTCTTACACTAACCTATCCCCACACCTCGTGGATAAACCTAATTACATCCACACGTCTATCAGATCTGATCTAGCATTTTTCACTTCAGAATGTCTCTGTCAATACTTTCTGTTGCCAGGAAACATCAGCAGTGCTATCCAATCAGGAGCAATCTCAACAGGAAGTAACTGTAGCATCAAAAGGTAGCATCACGCCCACAGAAACAGCACCATCGAAACAGTTGGGGTCCAAATCATTGGGGTCCAAATCATTGGGGTACATCCTTTGGGTCCAAATCATTGGGGTCCAAATCATTGGGGTACATCATTGAGGTGCAAATCAGTGGGGTACAAATCATTGGGGTACATCCTTGGGGTCCAAATCATTGGGGTCCAAATCATTGGGGTACATCATTGGGGTGCAAATCATTGGGGTACAAATCATTGGGGTCCAAATCATTGGGGTACAAATCATTGGGGTACATCCTTGGGGTCCAAATCATTGGGGTCCAAATCATTGGGGTACAAATCATTGGGGTACATCCTTGGGGTCCAAATCATTGGGGTCCAAATCATTGGGGTACAGCATTGCTTAGCAACGTGAACACTGGCGAGATCAGCGCTGCTCAGTCTGGCTTGTTTATTTTCAGTAATTTAACTTTTTCTCATGAATACATTGATATTTTTATTTGATGTTCATACTCAGTTCATCAATAGTTTAATAGTTATATATTGAGTGTATCATGTTAGGCTTAGGGTTAACCCTGGCACCTGTGAACAGGTATTCCAGCCCAGGACCATTGAACTACATTCCTGTGAGGAATCTTGGAGTCATCTTTGATCAGGACATGTCCTTTAATTCCCACTTAAAGCAAATTTCAAGGATCGCTTTTTTCACCTACGTAATATTGCAAAAATCAGGAATATCCTGTCTAAAAATGATGCAGAAAAAATAGTCCATGCATTTGTTACTTCTAGGTTGGATTACTGCAATTCTTGTTATCAGGCTGCTCGAAAAATCCATAAAGACTCTACAGCTGATCCAGAATGCTGCGGCACGTGTTCTGACGGGAACAGGAAAAGAGATCACGTTTCTCCTGTTTTAGCTTCTCTGCATTGGCTTCCTGTGAAATCTAGAATAGAATTTAAAATCCTTCTTCTCACCTACAAAGCTCTTCATGGTCAGGCTCCATCTTATCTTAAAGAGCTCATACTACCTTACAACCCTGCGAGAGCACTACGCTCCCAGAATGCAGGGTTACTGGTGGTTCCTCGAGTCCCTAAAAGTAGAACGGGAGCCAGAGCCTTCAGCTATCAGGCTCCTCTACTGTGGAACCAGGTTCCAGTCTGGGTCCAGGGACCAGAGCGTTCAGCTATCAGGCTCCTCTCCTGTGGAACCAGGTTCCAGTTTGGGTCCGGGAGGCAGACACCGTCTCCACATTTAAGAGTAGGCTTAAGACTTTCCTCTTTGATAAAGCTTATAGTTAGGACATAGAATTGAATATTGTTAGGGAGTGAGGAGTCGCAGCGTCCGCCTAACCCGGCCCACCTGCTTCTCGTCATAGTTGTCAGATTTATCTATCATATAATCAATAATATGATAAAACTAAAGGGAGACTTGGCATACAGCCCAATCCGGTTGGGGAGAGTTCTAGCCCGACCAGGCTCCTCTCTTTACCCTGTCTCTCCTAGTTATGCTGTAATAGTTTTAGACAGCTGGGGACTTCCTTTGACACACTGAGCTCCTCTCTCCTCTATATTTCTATCTTTCCATTTGTGTGCATCCATGGCCCAGAAATGCTTGTTACTAACCCAGTTACTAACCTAGTTACTAACCTAGCTCTGGGGAGTCATTCCCCGGAGTCCTTATGTTCTTTTTTCCCCAGCATGTTCCCTCGGATCAGAGAGGCTCCAAAATCAGGGTAGCAGCTGTCGCCATGGTCCTGCTACACGTTCTGTGATGCCATGTTCATCTGCTACACTGCAGTGCCCTGCTACGTCCTGCAACGTCCTGCAACGTCCTGCTACGTCCTGCTACGTCCTGCTACGTCCTGCAACGTCCTGCTACATCCTGCTACGTCCTGCTACGTCCTGCAACGTCCTGCTACGTCCTGCTACGTCCTGCTAGGTCCTGCAACGTCCTGCAACGTCCTGCTACGTCCTGCAACGTCCTGCTACGTCCTGCTACGTCCTGCAACGTCCTGCTACGTCCTGCTACGTCCTGCTACGTCCTGCTGTGCCTTGTAATGCCCACAGCGTCCTGCTATGCCATGAACTACTACAAAGAACTACTACAAACTACTACTTTTTCTATTTTTGTTATTGCCACTCTTCATTAACCCCAACCGGCCCGTCAGACACCGCCTACCAAGAGCCTGGGTCTGACCGAGGTTTCTGCCTAAAAGGAGGTTTTTCCTCTCCACTGTGGCCCTGTTGCTGCTCTGGAGGAAACTACTAGAACTGTTGGGTCCTTGTAAATTCTGGAGTGTGGTCTAGACTTCCTCTATCTGTAAAGTGTCTCGAGATAACACTTGTTATGAATTGATACTATAAATAAAATTGAATTGAAATTGCATTCCACAATTCCTCTGCATTACTGGGCTTGGCCTCAGAAACAGCATTTCTGATGTCACCCCCCACAAGGGTTCTCTTGGACTAAATCCTAGGGATTGGGTAGGCCACTCCATAACATCAATCTGGTTCATCTGGAACCAAGACTTTGCTACTTACTGGTGTGTTTTGGGTCCTTGTCTTGTTGAAAGATCCATTTCAAAAGGCCTTTTCTTCCTCAGCACAAGGCAACATGACCTCTTCAAGTATTCTGATGTATTGAAACTGATCCATGATCCCTGGTATGTGATAAATAGGCCCAACACCACAGTATGAGAAACATCCCCCTATCACCGTGCTTTACTGTCTTCACAGTGTATTTTGGTTTGCAGATTCTCCGACCAATCTCCCGCCCCATGGTCCCCTCACTTGCAAAGAAGACCCCAAGGTATTTAAACTCCTTCACTTGGGGTAAGGACTCACTCCCTACCTGAAAAAGGCACTCCATTGGTTTCCTGCTGAGAACCATGGCCTCAGATTTAGAAGTGCTGATCCTCATTCCAGCCGCTTCACACTCGGCTGCGAACCAAAGGTCACAGGCCAATGATGCCATTAAGACCACATCATCTGCAAAAAGCGGTGATGAGATCCTGAGCCCACCGAATTGTAGCAGTCTCCAACCTGTTAACGTAGGTCATCCAGTTTGTTCTTTAGAGATTGTGGGTTGCAGAGAAGCACGGGGGGTAGCGGTAGCTTGGTGGCTCCTTGGATGCGCTGTCTGAGACCGCCTCTCCTACCCCGCTTCCTGACCTTCCTGCCTCGACGGAGGCCCGGTCCATGATGTTGTCGTAACTCCCCAGGCACATCGTGGAGCAGGTCAGGCGACGGTAGCACTCCGCTGTCCCACGGTCCGAGCAGCTCAAACCGACTGTCCATTAGAAAGCTGCTGTTGCTGATAGACCCGTCAGCGGAGCTCCCAATGACTTGGTCAAACATAATTTGCTATGCTAGTGACTATATATATATATATATATATATATATATATATATATATATATAGTCGAAGTCTAATTTAGGCTCATCACCTCTTTGTCTCGTTAATGTGTTGTAAAATAAAGTGAGAACAATATTTATAAATGTTGATATAAAAAACATAGTTTAGTATTAGCGTAGTTACACATTATTATAACCTATTGTCACATTTATTATTTCCACTTCCTATATATATTGAAATGAAGGGCGTGGCATCTCCCAGCCTCTGAGCAAACACAGCAAACAGCCTCTGATTTAGAGTATACTTTAATTAAAAAGTTCAACATACAGGAAATTGAAAAGAGCGTCATCAGCAATCGCACGTCGCAATAAAAAATTCAAGAACTGATCGAAATCTTACTGAAATAAAAAAGTTTCACATTTTACACAATCAATAAAAAGCAGGGGGCGGGGCCAGGGCTAAACACTCGGGCTAATCTGGGGGCGGGGCTAATGTCAGCAGGTATACCAGGGGTGGGACTAATGCCAGCAGGTATACAGGGGGCGGGGCTAATGTCAGCAGGTATGTAGGGGGCGGGGCTAATGTCCGAATGTATGCAGGAGTGGGGCTAATGTCAGTAGGTACACAGTGTGCGGGATTAGTGTCAGCAGGTATGCAGTGGGCGGGGCTAATGTCAGCAGGTATGCAGGTATTACAGATACTATTTACAGATTCATCTTCAGTATTTTTCTCTTTAAACTTTAAAGTTTTGTTTCAGTCGTCAGGATGAAACAAACACATTTTAACATTCACTTTTAAGTTTTTACATTTTGAGTTTCATATTTGATTTAAAACACCAGTAAACTGATCTGAGGTCAGTGAATCCGAAAAACATTTGAACTACTAAATTGCAGAAAATCTTCATAAGAACAAGTTTAAATTCATTATTTTGAGCTCAAACATGGAATAAAGTTATGAATGTTTATTAATGTTGATGGGTCAGTCTAATATCTGATCTGTGATTGGTTCATCGGTCACTAGCACCTGTCCTCCATCTTGTATAAACAGCAGATCTGTCATCTGATTGGCTGAGACATCTGAAGAGTTGAACTATCCAATAGAAATCCTTTCCATATTTAGTAAAATGGGTCAGGTAGTAAACGGGGAGAGAATAATTTTTACATCCTATTAGAGTTGAGCCATGAATTACATTAAAATTAGTTTAGTGTGAAATCGCTCTTCTCGCACAATGTACGCCACCTACATTAGCACTAGCTACTACGTGTGAGCTAGCCACCTAGCTCTAGCATAGCACTAGCTACTACGTGTGAGCTAACCACCTCGCTCTAGCATAGCACTAGCTACTACGTGTGAGCTAGCTAGCTGGCTCTAGAATAGCAATAGCTAGTACGTGTAACCTAGCTACTGGCGCTAGCATAGCACTAGCTAGTACAGTACCTAGTACTGATTGGAGAACAGCACTAGATTCTCCAGTCAGTACCAGGTTCTCCAGTCAGTACCAGGTTCTCCAGTCAGTACCAGGTTCTCCAGTCAGTAACAAGTTCTCCACTCAGTAGTAGGTTTTCCAGTCCATGATCAAGACACTGGCTCAGATCTGGAGTTGATCCCCGAGCGCTGTAATTGGCTGCCCACTTCTCTCTTGAGGGAGGGGTTAAAAACAGAGAATGATTTTCGCAACATGTATGTGACAATTAAGCACTTTTACCTTTAAAGTGACACGTTATTCACCTGAAAAATCAATTTTTAAACTGACAAACATCATCTGTGTAATTCATGGCTCAATTCAAACAGGATCTAACGATTGTCTGTCTCTCCCCGTTCATAAAGTCCCACGCTGGACCCAGGAAGGGACAGGACTTCCCCACTCAATGGATCTGCTACAGGGGAATGTTCAATATCTAAGCAGGCGGCACCGTGTTGCTATGGTTTCCTGGTTGAACGACAAGTTTCCTCCAACAGTGTGAAATGTGTGCAACGGGCTTTGACTTCTGTTTTTTTCTGTTTGCCGGGCGTGTCTCTGGTTTATTGGCTGTGTCCCAGGTGATAGCCAATCAGCAGAGACGTGTCTGTAAACTCGTGGTAATTAAAAGGCAGAGCGCACACAGCAGGATGTTCAACGCACCCCCGTTTCAGTTTAAATAAACGTGTTGCTACGTGTGTCGGGGCTGAACATGCCCAGGACTTCCTCACAGCTCTTTCCGTTACATCACTTCCTGTGGCGAGACGTCCTCACTGGTGGATTACTGTGCTAGACTAGCCGACTACTCTGCACAAAGCCTACAAGATACAGAGAGAGAGACAGGTAGAGAGAGAGACAGGTAGAAAGAGACACAGAGAGATAGGTAGAAAGAGAGGGAGAGAGACAGGTAGAAAGAGATGGAGAGAGACAGAGAGAGACAGGCAGAAAGAGAGGGAGAGAGACAGAGACACAGGTACAGAGAGAGACAGGTAGAAAGAGACAGAGAGAGATAGGTAGAAAGAGAGGGAGAGAGACAGGTAGAAAGAGATGGAGAGAGACAGAGAGAGACAGGCAGAAAGAGAGGGAGAGAGACAGAGACAGGTAGAGAGTGAGACAGGTAGATATGTTAGAGCTGGTGGGCAGAATGACACTTCACTGAAACTAGGCCTCAGATTATTCTGCTGGAACTGAATTATATTCATAAGAATAATGAATAATGTCTAATAGAAATAGGAAAAAGACAAATGACAGTTCAAAGTTGTAAAGATTACATTTTGTCTGTTGAAACTGAACTGAAGCTCCGCCAATGTTTTATGAGTTTTTATCAGATACCTATTATGCATATTTACCTTCTATTCACCGTAAACTGAACGTCGTTCAGACACGTAATACGTTACCTTGGATTGAAAAACTGAGATGGACATTTTTTACTTTTAACACTTCATAGACCAAACAAATAATCAAATAATTGAGAACACAATCAATTATTTTGTCCTTTGTCGTGTTTACGTGAAAGGCGTCCGTAAATCAAATTAATTATTGTTATTACAGCCGACAGCCAATTAGCACGTATGTATAAAATGGGAATGTGATATAATATGCTATGAACACCCCCCCATGTCATCTGTCTGGGGGCCGAGGAACCAAGTGTAAATTGTAATTTATAAAGTATACATTAATTATCATTATTAAGTGTCCGCTTGCTGATTGGTGAACGTTAGCCAACGTGACTTCATGGGTCGACCAATAGAGAGAGAGAGAGAGACAGAGAGAGAGAGAGAGAGACGAGAGAGAGAGACAGAGAGAGAGAGAGACAGAGAGAGGGAGAGAGAGAGAGAGAGAGAGGAGATAGACAGAAGACAGAGAGAGAGAGAGAGAGAGAGAGAGAGAGAGAGAGAGAGAGAGAGAGAGAGAGAGTGAGAGAGAGAGAGGAGAGAGAGGTGAGAGACAGAGAGAGAGAGAGAGAGAGAGAGAGAGAGTGAGAGAGAGAGAGAGAGAGAGAGAGAGAGAGAGAGAGAGAGAGAGAGAGAGAGAGAGAGAGAGAGAGTGAGAGACAGAGAGAGAGAGAGAGAGAGAGAGAGAGCCCTTTCCTACGCTGTGACCCGAGCGTGGGAAAGGAACACGAAGCTGTTACAGTCACTAAGTCAGAGTCTAGGTCTCTATTTGAAGTTTGAACTTTAATATTTGATTTTGTAAGTTGTTTATGTTGAGATGTGTACCTCCAGTAGTACTGTTCTGTATCTCGCTGTGTGCCGTCCGGAACATAATGTGGAAAAATAGATCGAAAGTGTTTTTTGTGTTGATTAATCAGATGAGATGAAGATGAGAAGAGCCTTCTGCTTTCCTTACTTCCTTTTCCTTCTCATGCACTAATTCCCTTCAACAGAACAGCCAATCAGACGGCTTCCTCCGACGAGTAGCAGAAACTATGGCGACGAACGCTCACCACGATCTTGTCAACAGACAGGCAGACATATATGTTTCCATAGCAACCAACGTGTTGACATTCAGAGGTCGATGGTCATAGAGGTCATGTAGAGGTCACTTTAAGGTCATTACAGGCCTGACTGAGGTTATTATGAAGGTCAAATGTAGGTCATAGCACCTTTGGCGCTGGCGTCTAGGAAGACTTTGATGTAGGAGGTAGGGACGTATCCCTCCTCCTCCAGGTTCCTCCGAACTCTGGTCCAACCGTCTCCTTTATCCTCTTCCACCACAGAAAGTAGTTCCCCCTCTACCATCGACAGCGTTCCTTCGTTCTGACCTAAAGACACAAGAAACAACAGATAAAATCTGTTTAGATAGAAAACAACATGTTAAAACCAAAGAGAGTAAAACTTTTATAACAATGATATGTCTATAACAGTGTAGCTTATAACGGGACGAGGGTTGCTTACTCAGGAATCCCCCAGAACAATCAACTCAGTAAACTCAGTCTCCCTGCTAAACGCACCTGGAGGACTTCCTCCACCTGTCAGCTGGACCCTCTTCCAACAAGCTAGGTTAAGAGCTGCCTGCCAGGTACTGCTCCGATGATTACATCAATACTGAACACCTCTCTTCTCTCTGCCACTGTACCACCATTGTTTTATATTGCTATTGTCTAACCAATACTGAAAAAAACCAAATTGGATTCTGCCAAACTCAAGAACTACAGGCCTATCTCCGACTCACCTTTTCACTCCAAGTCTCTTGAGCAGATAGTGCCAACTCAACCCAGAATCACCTGGAGGACAATGATCTCATCAAACCATTCCAGTCTGGATTTTGTTCTATACACAGTACTGAAACAGCCATGGTTAAAATGACTAATGACCTCCTCTGTGCAGCTGATGATGGACTATTCTCCGTGATCTCAGTGCAGCCTTTGATACCATCTCTCACCATCTTCTCCTGGAACGTTTAGCCAATATTGGAGTGCGGGGCAGTGTTCACCAGTGGTTCACCTCCTATCTCTCTGGATTACACCGTACCTACAAATGCTGAGTTGCAAGTTTGAGAGTAGTGCTGTGACAAGATTCCACTTGGCACTATCTTCAGGCAACATGGTGTTTGATTCCACTGCTATGCTGATGACACCCAGCTCTACTTATCTACAAAACCCTCTGCCAGTCATCCATAAGCTGTAATCACTGCCTTCCTCAATGATATAAACTTGTGGATGACATAAAACTACCTGAAGCCGAATAACAGTAAGACTGAGGTGCTAGTGGTTGGCTCAAAGTCAGCTCTTGCTGAGATGGGACCTTTCTGCACCGCCTCCACCTCATCCAGAGTTCTGCAGCGAGGATTATAACATCTGCACCAAGGGAGAGAGGGCTTATTCCTCCTCAACAGGTCTGTAGCATGTCCCTAGGGTGACCATCCGCACCCTGGGGAGAGGGCTTACAGCTACACCACCCCCCAAGCCGTGGAATTCACTGCCAGACCACATCAGACAATGTGATTCAACTACTGAAAACCGACTTAACATCTCTCTTCAAGATGGATTCATTATTATTATTATTATTATTATTATTATTATTATTATTACCTTGGAACGGGTAGAGGGACTTGCAGGTGCCGATACTCGGTAACGGTTCATCATCATCAAAGTCGGTCAAACTCTGAAACTACGAGACTTAAAGTGAAGCTC
>NW_022603191.1:0-57632 GCF_008692095.1 Etheostoma spectabile
TTATAAAGTTTAGCAACCGTAAACACTAACGTTACGTCAGGTGAAATGTTTCCATGCTATTCTAATACTATTAGACAAAACGAACGGACACGTGCAACATACAGCTACGTTGTTGTTGGTCCCCAACTTGTTGGCGGTAACACATGAATGAATTAGCCTGTATCATTCTGTTTAACTGGTCCACTAGTCAGCTATAGCTAGGCCTTTAGGCCTAAACATGTCCTGAATCATTGACTGACAGAGTTTGTAACACAAGTTGACCATGTCTATGTCAAAGACCAGCCCCCTGAATGCCCCATTTTCAGTAAATTCATATTAGCACCTCCAAGGTGGAGCTGGGCCGAGTAGACCCCCGCGCAAGTGTACTGGTGCCTGCGGGAGTAGAAACCACTGTATATACGCCATTACATTCATGGAAATTGTGTACTTTTTCTGTGTCTAAATTTATCTGAAAGTCATGGTTTCTATTAACAGGTTTACATACAAACCATATATCATATATCAGTACATTTTATGCATTTTTTGCTGCTTATACATTGCATAATCTCATAGGCTAATATAGCCTACTTTGATTTAAGGTTTACTGTTACAGGGCAATGTTTCTACTGTGCTGGGCACTTCTTTGTGCTTTTGGGGAATTTGTGCTTTGATTTTGTGTAAAAAAGAATAGTTTGGACATATAAAAGCTTCAGTTAGTCAATTGTTGGTTGTTTTCAACAAGTGTGTTTATTAATTTTTAGAGAAGATATCACACTACAACAAATAATACAGTTGCAAATCAGAACTGACACAGTAAATCTTCATAAAATCAACATAACATGACAGGGCTGTAATATGCAATAATTGGCACAGTAGATCAACTTATAAACCCTTAAAATCCCTGTGGTCCAAAGTAACCTATCCTGGAGTTGACCTGAAGAGAGTTTGGTCTTGTTAAAATTAAAATTGGGATTTCTGCATATTAAACAAGAGTAGAGTAATCCTGTGAAATGTCTTGGAGCAAGACGTGAATCTGTGCCGGTATTACGGACTCTGACATCATTGTAGTTTTTACCTGTAATGAAACCATTTGATTTATCCAACCATGTTGCTGGGACCAATACCAGTTCCCGACCTTTGGCTAGTAGAAGTAGTTTGCTTCTAATGATGTATATATTCAGTACTCCTTTCTCCTCCAATGAACAAAATAGGCTATAAAGATGAAATGTCTATAACATACTTTGATATTTAGTTGAATGTTATTTAGGAACAATTAGATCAATGTTAAAAGTAAGAAAAACATGTATGTATTTGTAGAATAACTTTCTCAGGTTTGGGGCAACTTTTGTTGAGTGGATTTTAAGGCTTATGGGTTTCACAAGACCTGCCCACACTGTGAAAAAGTAGAAAAGACTGATTGCTATTTTTTAAGTCCAGTCTAATGGTTTTTATGACCAACATGCTCCTTGCACATGTAAATGGAAAATAATATTTACTACACCCATTCTTGATAAACACGCAGGAAAAATGACCACATTTCAATTAAAGGTGTGTTTGGGTGGCTCAGTTGTAGAGGGGTTCCCTGCCAATTGGAAGGATTGGAGTTTGATCCCGGGCCCTGCAGACCTTGTCAAAGTGTCCTTGGTTGATACACGGAACCCCGAGTGTCCCCTGATGCTGTGCCATCGTATTGTAAATTGTGTGTGAATGTTTTCCGATGAGCAGGGTGGCAGCCTCACCCACAGTGTGTGATAGAACTATTTTAATGCACTTTGAGTAACAACAGTCCATTTCTATCTTATATAAATGTTATGTATAGGTTAGGTTAGAGGTGCAAGCTTGTGACCGGGGGGTTGTCGGTTCAATCCAGGCCGACAGAAAAAAAAATACATTCAAACCATGTAAATAAAATCATTTTTGCAAGTATCCTTGGTTTAAGTTCAAGTTTGTTTCTATGCAGAGAAGTAATCAAAGCGATTTGGAAAACTTGAATGTGTGAACCATACTGTATTTATGCTTTTCACAATCCCTCACAATCATTGGTCCAACAATGATGGCAATCCTCCAATCAGTAAACATGTGCAGTACATGCTTTTCTGTTTTCATAAATACTGCATACAATTAGTTTTTGGAAATTCTGCCTTAAACCATGCACAAATGGCCACCAGGTGGAGCTACAATTCTTTCAGTTATTTATCCTTACGGATTTCCAGTTTTCATTGACCAAGTACACCTTATTGCAGGTGAACCAAGTCTCATGGTCTAAGCACAAGTCATTGGGTCTCATTATCGCTGCAATATACTTTAGACAAACATTGCTATGATTTCCCCAGCCCGCTATGGCCCCCAGTGGATAGAAATGGTGATAGGTTTAAAACGAGCCCTGGTAGGCTGCTCTGGCTTTGAGAAATTAAAGCTCAGATGGATGATCTGGGATCTTGCTCCTTATGAGGTCATAAGGGTCAGGTCACCTCCCTTTGTGTCGCTTTGCCCGCCCAGAGAACATTTCCCCCCCCATTAAGGAGAAAAATCATGGCTTTCAAACGAGCAAAGTGGCAGTTGGTCAAGGCCCCCCCCCCAGCCTCCACCTGGTTCTGGTATCTTTAATATTTAAAGTGGGACAGAATGAGTATACCATTGCCATAACTGTTTACAGCCCACAAGTTACTTCTGGCACTTCATATCTAGACATACCTTAACCTCATGTGGTCTTTGTGTCAAATTGACCCGTTTTCAGTAAAAAAAATTGGGTCACAAAAATGGGCCCTCGAAATAAGCGCCTGAAAATGTCAACATTAAAACTATCACAAACCTCCACAACATTGATTGATGACAAATTTCGGAAAAAGTGATCAAAACATTTTTTTTCATGGTGACGGGATAAATATAGAGAGATGCAAAAGCTGCTCATCACCACGTTTTGTTTTCACTTTTGAATCAGTAAGCAAACGGCTGGCCGTTTGGAGAGTTCACAGCACAGAAGCAGATCTGGGTTTTGAGAACTGGAGTCATGTGCTGAGCTTTTTGGTCAAAGTAAGAAGTCCAGCAGCAGCGCCGAATGGCTGGAGCTGTCGGACTGACCTTTGGGACATGATTACGCAAGTCCAGCCTGAATATAAATATTCTGCATGGACATGGTTTATGGAGGACCAGGTCTACCATATTTAAAAATAAATACAGAAATAAATAAATGCTCAATAAATAAATAACATACATTATTGCCCCAAAAAATACAATAAACAAATAAGGTAGGTAGAAATTAAATTATACAGTGAGACATAAATGTATATATCTCTTTTAATTGCTTCTTTATTTATTCACCTTTGAATAATTACCTTATTTATTAATTACTTATTTTTAAATGTATTTATTTCTGTGTGTGTTACATTTTTTGTCTGTTTTATTCTTCCGTTGCATTTTCTACCCTTTTTAATTTCACCCCTGGTATTTACGTATATGTATAAATATAATATCTTATAAAAGTAACGTGCAAGTCTTATCAAACAAATCCCAACTAAACCAGAGACAATCCCAATGTAATAACAACATAACCATACATTAGTGCTGCTTTAGGACCCCCAGAATAATGTATAGGTCATACCATAATACTTACTTTTATAACAATGTGCTGTGTAACGATATTGCGTTGATATATCTTTCACCCCTAACAAAGCACGGGTACCAGTACTTATTTAAAGTAGCAGTATGAAATGTAAGTGGCTGTTTTTATTTAAACTGCACATTTACGTGGTTGAATCTCCCTTTAAAACTCAGAAAACCTAAATTATGTAGACATAAAACATAGATTCAAAATGCTTTACAGAACCCACAGTTAAAAAGATAAGATAAAAAGAATCTGAGCAGGAATATTCTGCACCGTGCTCTGGCTTCTTGCATCTTCTGCTGCTAAGTGACGAGTATGACCGGTCCAAGATGGCGGCTGGAAATCTCACGCTTAGCAGCCAATGCGGCGTCTACTCTTTATTACGGTCATTTTGCCGTCTGGCTAGTAGCGTTAGCAAGGTTTTCAGCTAGCTTAGACAAATAAGGTTGCATAATTAAATGAATAGACCTAGTTAGCTGTATCTTAGCGTATTTTCGACTGCTTTTTCCCCCCGTTGGACAAAGTTTGCTCCTCGGTAAATAAAATGAGTTTACTAACTGACAGAAGACCGAGAGCGGGCGCTTATGGCCGCCGCCATGTTTCTTTTCCGTGTTGTTGCGTTGCTCTTCATTGGTCGATAGATGGCGCAGTAGACACACAGCAGCACAGCATCGGACTGGTCTGGTCTTTTCACTGTCTATGGTCTGGACGCACACTGTATAAAACAGGTCTGGAGACTCTGGACTCACTGTTTTTCATCTTCGTCGAGGTTTATATCTTCTGAAAGCCTCTACCCAGCCAAAGTACACGTCAATACTCGTCCACATGCATTATAAACACCACAACAGCCTGACATTGTCTCTGTAAAAGTTGTCAGTTCACATGACATTTAAATAGCCCAGAGAATTTAAAAGGCCAGTAAAACATTATTTCCTTGTATGTGTTTGCTATTGACAATTTCAACCAGGAAGCATTCACTAACAAATTACTGGTACTGCATAATTATGTCAGAATACAGAAAAAATCTGTTTTTATATAGCTGCTGTTGGGAGTGTTTGCAGTGCCCACGTTCTTGTACTTTATTAATATAATATTCCTATCATGTCTTTTCAAGATGGAGACTTATAATTACTGCAGTATTTGTGTAAGAATGCTCTTATTAGTTCCCTTAGAAACTCTTATTTCACAGGAACAAGTGAAGTTGTTTCAGAGTTAACTTTTAGAGATTAGCTGCCCACAGAAATAGCTCATTGACTGTTAATTACAGTCATTCATTCTCCTTCTTGCTTCATGTGTCATTGTTCCCGATTTAAATAGATTTCACCAGGAAAGCAAAACTGACAAGTGAGTGATGTTGAGAGTGGGTGGGCTCGGTCTACACCTGGACGGTCCATCAGGCCGAGACATTCTGCAGGATTGATTTGCTGAGGTTAAACCACGTCCACAACTTGTGTCAGAATGGACCTGTGACACTGAGCATAACTGTATGAATCATATCCAAAAATACAACCATCCCAAACATATAACGTGCTCAGGGGGGGCAGTAGCTCAGTCCGTAGGGGAGTTGGGTTGGGAACCGGAGGTTCAAGTCCCAGTACGGACCAAAGTACGGAGTACAGAGTGTGGATAGGTAGCTGGAGTGGTGCCAGTTCACAAACTGCTCACTGACAGCCCCCCACTCTGACATCTCTCCATTTGTGCATGTATTTGTCCTAAGCATGTGTGTGTATTTCTAACAAAAACTCAGTGTAAATTGTAATTTTCCCTCTAGGAATCAATAAACACTATACATTTATTTATTTATTTTTAAATTTGTGATTACTCTCGGCACAATGTTCATTACTACACGGTGTCTGGATGTCGCAGAGAGAAATACAGCTTGATTTGTATTCAGATCACCTCTCTGAACACCAAGACATCATTTCCCTCTTTCACACTTTACTGATCTAATTATACCTGCCAACAGAACAGTATTTTGCTCTCTCTGTGTGAACACACACACACACACACACACACACACACACACACACACACACACACACAGCAAGACATGTCTCTGTAACCCTTTACATGAACATACACACTCAGATAGACATACATATATATATAGTTTTATGAAGGTACGTTTTTTTTGCTCATTAGTGTAACGGAAAATCTTTGAGTTTGGATCAAGTAATGAAGAGGGGATCTTTTCTTTTCTTTGAACATGTATTGGTCATTGTGAAATCTCTGAAATACCAATGTATACTGCAATCTGTTCAAGGGAGCTCCTCTGTTATGTACAGTAGAGGGTTCAAGAAGGACTCAGTAACTTGAAATTGACCCCTGAGCTTTAAATTTATCAAGAAATTCTCAAACTCTTGACAGCCCTTGCAGCTATTAATGTTGAACGTTACCTACACCGCTTTTTCCTGTCAATCAAATAACCACCTTACGCGTTATTCCACCCACATCTCACAGCTCCGTGAGACAGAGATGATCTTTTGTCAGATTCAGAATTTTGTAAGTCATGTCCTAAAATAATACAAGCGGAGTGGCCAAAGAATACAAAACAAACGTGATGAAGTCAGACATAAAAATAAATTACTTCTTGTTTATATTCCTAAATCTAGTCGTATGCTCATACATTGGAATAACTTATTTCCATGGTAACCCATCCTTTAGCTATGTTGTCAGTTAAGAAGCCAGCAACAGGAAGCTGCAGTTGCCTAGCAACGGTGCTAAGCTACAGCCAACCAATGGCTGCAGCTTAGCACCGTTGCTAGGCAACTGCAGGTTCTGAACTCTGACATCATATTCTAAAATGGCTTTGATCCTTTTTGATGTGATGTCATAGAACTTTCTTTATTATATAGACACACATAAATTAAAGTCTCCTATTTCTCTCCGTAGAGTTGAAGCAAGGTTTTTTGGAGACCAGATCATAATTTGATACAACACAAATCTAAAGATCTGTAGGCTACCAAATACATCTTTTGATACCACTGCAAGAAGAGCAAGAGTCCTTGAAACACAAAACAGGATTTTATTTTGGAACTTACACAGTATTGGTACGGAAAAACTCAACCAATACAGCTGATTTGAACAATTATCATGTCTGGACCAGAAATATCACAGACAGAGGACATGCTTGAGGTTACAGGGGATACTGTTCGCCCACTGATTGAATCCTTTTTTAAAAGGATAACACCAGAACAGTGGGAATCGTTGAAATCCTGCACCCTCGATGATGCCACTAAAGTTATGGTTGCTGACTTGCTTTTGGACATAATAACATTGTTGTCAAAGGTCTGGTTGGTGAATCTTAGGAGCAGAAATGCACCGGCGTCTGAGGAGGGGCTGATTTCTGATGAGAGTGTTACATCCAGTCTGGGCGACATACTCTTTCGGAGTTTTGCCGGGGCTCTGAATACTGAGGACAAAGTAGAGTGTGTCAGCTCACAGCGCTTGACAGGTTGGGTTGGTAAAGAGGTGGCAGAAAGTGTCAAATCTGCTCTCTCCACTACTATGTGCACTACAGAGCCTGTGATAATTCAGCACATCACTCCCCCTCGCAGGCTTAATGCTATGGTTGGTCATGTCGGCAAAATTGTAAAAGCTTTGTGCTCGGCTCAAACCTGTATGGCGACAAAGAATCATACCAGTCCCACGCAGAAAATAGAACAGATGCCCTTCCAGGGAGAAGTGACAGAAGGTATGGAGACGGAAGACACTGACGACTGCATCCAATCACCAGTTACAGCTGTGGAACCAGAATTCCCGGAGATCATCTCATCAGACGACAGTGTGATTGAGATTCCAATATTGATGTCTGTTGAAAATATAATGAGGAAGGAGGTGATAACGATAATTGATCCTCTTTTGGCTCAAGTGCCGGATTTTGAGTATCAGCTGATACAATCTGAATGCTCTCGGGAGATTGAAGAGATTGCAGAAGACATTGCTCGGTCAATAAGTCAAATCAAGGGTTTGGACGGTGCAGAAGCCACAAGTCCACAGTACCAACAGAAGTTCAAACTGTTTGTAGAAGCAATAGCGAGTAAGATCAAGTCTTTTTTCACAATGCGCTTGGCCAAAGCTTGGTATTATCGTATATTAGAGGAGCTTAAGGCCAAATTCCAAAAGCAATCAAACGCTGAAAGCGAGCACTCAAGACAGACATCCATAGAGAAATTTGACTCTCTGCTTCAGACTGAGGATAATCACAAATCACAGCATGGGGATGTGGTTAATGTGATTCAGAAGTTCGAGAATATGACCCCCGGAAAAAGCATGACATTCACAGAGAAATTTACTGATCTCCTCTATAGGGACATCACACGTGGAATCGAGCCCAATTTGATCCCAGAACCAATGAGAGGGAAGTCATGCAGTAATGTGGTTGTTCCGGATTCACATGCTGACATGTATGCTGAAATTCGAAACAAAGTGTGGAATTTCATGGGATTGATTGGGTGGTGGCTGAAAACTCAGATCGGCAGCCACGCTGATAGGGTAGCACACAAAATATTAAAAGAAGAGTCACTGGCAGCACCGCAGCTACCAATGGTAAACATCGCAGAGAAGCCTGTGGCAACTTCTCCAGCTCCTAGCTTGGTATGTAAGGAGACATGTGCCGTAGCTGCACCGGATGCAGTAGCACAGGAAGAACACAGGAAAGCATTCATCCAGATATTCACAGAGAAGCTGGTTTCTCGGATATACAGGAAAACAAAAGTGAACTGTTCTATTGGAAACCCAGAGGACTACGTTTACCATCTGTTCAATAGAACATGGGCCGACGTCAAGGATGTCGATTTTGATACTACCCAAAAAACAACTAAAAACCTTGACAAGGCCATTTTCCAGAACTTGTGCAAGAAATGCGGCTGTGCAGACAAGGTGCTGATCTCCATGCGTCTAAAAGATCCAGCACTGGAAAGATGTATTGCCTACTCTGTCAAAGAATACCTGATGACAGCACCACCCAGACATAAGGATGTTAAAAGAGACCTAAAGAAGCTCTGGGCCAGATTCCGTGCAGCCATCAGCAACCGGTACAATGAGTTCACAACAATCCAGACTCCGGGACACCAAGAGGTGGAGTATGTCCATGAAGAGATCCTCACCCAGCCAGAGGTGGAGACTTTGAGACACCAAGAGGTGGAAGATGTCCATGAAGAGATCCTCACCCAGCCAGAGGTGGAGACTCTGAGACACCAAGAGGTGGAAGATGTCCATGAAGAGATCCTCACCCAGCCAGAGGTGGAGACTCTGAGACACCAAGAGGTGGAAGATGTCCATGAAGAGATCCTCACCCAGCCAGAGGTGGAGACTCTGAGACACCAAGAGGTGGAAGATGTCCATGAAGAACAACAGCAGACAGCTTCTTCTAAAAAACAGAAGAAGCCTTCTCGATGGGAGAAATTCAAGAATAATAAATTTCTGAAATATTTAGATCTGGTATATTTAACCTTATGCTGGTTAGTTACAGTTATCCTCTGTATGGCTTGGTAACCTGTTGGGGGCAGACTCCAGCAGGAGGATAACACGGTGTAGACAACACCGATTGGTTTCATTTTTGTCTCTACTGACAGAGCTAATGTTCAAACAACAGAGCTACGTGTTGAAATTGACTGGAATTCTCCTTTAACAAGCCAGGAGTAAAGCTGTTCACCTCCAACATACTTTACTTTCTGCGCTACACATCTGCTCCCTCTGCTAAGCACCCTATCACTCCAAATCCCCTTTGTGAAAACAAGAAGAAGGATGAGGAGTGAAACACTGACACACACACACACACACACACACACACACACATTAACAGGCTGATGTACAGTGTAAAGTCATCAGACAGCTGGTTTCTGTCTTTCAGGACTTTCCCGCACATTCCCGCTGTGTCTGCTTGGGTTTAATCTGGGTGCTCCAGTTTCCTCCCACTAACGTTAAAAAGTACTTGTGTGTATGAATACCTTCAATATTCTTTGAAAATACCTTCTGTATAGTTGTATTTCTGTAGAAAGTGTTTTTTTCTGAGCCAGAAATATCCTATTTATCTCATATTTTGTTACTTTTATTGCAAAATAAATACTTTTAAATCCAAAAACATTGTTCCACTGACTTGACAATACCTCTTGTCCAAATGAGGGCTACACAGCTCAATACTTGAAGGTTCCTGTTCTCCTCATCCACCATACCACATTATACATCCGCCCCCTTCAGTGTAATGTCAGCACAGAACAGGTAATGCTTGATTTCTCAATGAATGCAATTGTTAAAGAAATCCTGTGGACCAGTGGTGTTGCTGTTTAAGTCTTCAGATTTATAGATGGAGTTACATAAATGCATTAATTTGTGTTATTTGTTTGCACTTGTAGGAAATAATTGGTAGACCTTCAGACACTGGACCCTTAACACCATGTGTTCTGTGTGGAGAGGAATTTCCATTTTCCCACTTAAGGGAACACAATAGTCCTAATGGGGATGTTTGTACATCAGCTAAAAAGCTTTGTTTTCTCACTGTTAATGATGATCTATTCAGGCCAGATGTTGTTTTTTGCAAGTGATTGTATGACCAACTTTATCAGTGAAAAGCTAGATTATTTGTTTTATAAAAGTGGTTCTATTTTTATTATGTGTGGGGAGATATTGCAATATTCTATTGACTGAACACCCTACTCCACAAGCAACACAACAATGAAGAGAGCGGTATTTCCTATCATAAAATGATAGCATGGCTTACATGCCCATGCACTCATTCAGGTGCGTGACCAGAGTGTGAAGGAAAAGGCTGGGATTCTTTTTTCATGTATACTTGTAGCTACTTAAAATTAAGCTTTATTTTGCTTATGGCTCCAAGATGGCCTACTCTGCTGTTAAGAGAAATTAGAAAGGTGGAATTAAACCAATTTACTATACATATTTAATATTTAATACATTAGTTCAAATTCATTACACACTAACGGAGATGTGGTATTTTATCCAGATACTAGTGCTGGTAACAGAATTGTGACCAAATTCCAGAACAGATATGGTAATTGCATATATGGCTTTTTAGGTAACGAAAGGCATGGCAGTTGTGCATGGCTATATTGCCATGTGTGTTATGACCATTACGGACTAACTGATGATATAATGATTCCCCTTAAGTGAGTTACAGGGTGACAGGACCCAAAACAGGGAGAGGGAAAGTGGGACAGGGACAGCCAGTGCCTCTGCCTCAGCATCAGCCTCACATGACCCAGGACTAGATGTGGATGAGGGTAGAGTTTCTGTACTTTTAAAGAGTAGTGACGTTTTATGTTCTTTATTTGTTTTGGAAGTTGAAATATTTCATGTGAAAATGCAAAAACTATTTGGTTCTTGAAATATTCTGAATGCTACCACTGTAGTTGGTCTGTCACATAGTTTTTTTTCACATGCTAATTTATGTCATTCCATCTCAGCAGGAGCAGCAAGTGCCACTGGAAACTCACCCACAGAGGCCACCATTGATGGTAAGTACATTGCTATAAGGCATGGTAGAGCTAATCATTAAAATCATTGGTCCTGCATGTTTTAGTTACCCCCCCCCTGCATGTTATGAAATTGCTTAAGTATGAGATTTGAGACCACCCTTGAACACACGTCATGTCACTTAGTAATTCGTTGTCATTCTATATCAGTAGCAACAGGAATTGCACCTGGTCCTGGAATCCCACCTACAGAGGTCCCTACTGATTGTAAGTGTGTTGCTATAAAGCATAGTATTGCAAATTATAAGAACTTGTACCATATGTTCAGGTTTCTCCATGCTGCATCTTCATAACATCACAGAGCTGCTTTTAAAAGGATAATCAAAGATTCATGTATGTACTGTGTGTTTTAAATTGAGCGAGTCAATGTACATGCATAATCTTAAAGGTTCAGTTACTGTTTCCTAATGTAATTTACCCTTTTTTTAAGCTTGGGTTACACAACCGGACCCAGAGAAAGCAGCCCAGCTTTTCACACAGGCAGCTCTTGAAAACAAACAACATATGGAGCCCCTCACATTCACCCTGAGTCTCATGGACTCTGAAGAAGAGAGACACAGAGCGATCATCTCATTACACAAGAGGCCCAGGGTGGAGTGGGCAAGGCCCCTAACTTGCAGATTGATTGGTGAAAGTTTTTTACTATTCCTGCAAATACATTCATATGTGAATTTATTATGTTAGATTTGTGTAGCTGTGACTTAGATGGTGTAGTTTTTCCAAAAACCTGTGGTGTAACTTATAATAAAAGCACATTTTTGACTTAGGTGACTCTGCTATTGGTGAAGGCGTAAAACGGCATGTGCTGTCCACTGTGATGGGAACTGTCCAGAGTGGTTTCCCTCTGGATGAAAAAAAGGTATGTCACACTATATTTGTTTTGCATACAGAAAAATGTCTGTGTCTGTTATTTGACAGTTTCTCCTCTGAAGGGAGAGTGCTTCTCTTCGAGGGAGAGAGTGACCACCTTATTCCCTCAACAAGTCAAGAGCTCCTGGAGGGTGATTTACTTGTGACTGCAGGAAAGATGGTTGGTCATTCATTCTTGAATGGAGGCCCATGTCTCACTGGTCTAAGCACAGCAATCATCCATGTACTTTTTGGCGGCAGTCCAGAGATGGCAACCATATCCCTGCCAGACTGTGTGGATCAGGATGTCCGGGATGTCTTGGCACTGGTCTGGAGTAACATGTTTTATTTATATAATGTAGTGTTTCCAAACTGCACTATTATCAAATTGTTGTAAAAGTGTATTGCCAAGAACCTACTTTTTTGATTGCCTATATTACAAATATTGTATTTGGCTCTTCTGTGCTGATGTCACTGATCAGTTGAAAGAACCAGGGACCTGTCAGAAGAAGACAAATCCCAGATTCTCTCTGTGACACTGCCCTGGGACCTGCCTGGTGTCACACTGAACAACAGGTGGTGGCTGAGGGAGAAAATACTGCTCCATGCTGTAAGCTATCTATGATTATGGTCTTTGTAATTTGGCCTGTTCTTAAAGAGACAATAGCATGCTTTTTTCAGTTAAAGCCCAAAGTACAAACCAGAGGGAGTAGCACTGAGCTAGTCAGTAGGGGAGTCAAAAGGAGCCCTAACATTGTTTCAGACTATGGATGAATAGTAATGAATGAGTTTTGGAATATTAAGCATGTAAATGTATCCTAGTAGACCCCACTGATTTTGTTTAATTTTACAGGTTCTTGGACGGACGACCCAGCAGGTTAAACAAATCCGACGAGGCCTGAAAGACACGGGTATCTGGGAGTTTTTTAGCTCCAGGCCAGATGCTGTGCAAGTCCTATTCCCAAGGGCCTGCAATGCAGAGATCACGCCACAAGTAATGCAAATACATTTTTTATGTTTAATTACTTTTTTTTCCATTTATGTGCATGTTGCATCTTAGTTTATAAGGTATCTGTCAAAATCTATCTGGGTATAGAAACATATTTTCATATAAGTAACTAATTTATTAAATGTTTGGTAGATGATTCTGGACAATATCAACTGGCCAAGGGACGAGGACATCGATGAGGACATCGTCAGCCTGGAGGACCATTGCAGAGTAATGACCTTCCTCCGGAAATTTATAGAGGATGGTACATTGCCTTTGTTCTGGAGTAAGACTCGCTCTATGTAGTGTTTGAGTGTCAGTGTGTGCGTATCGAATTTGTTTCCTGTGTGTATTTTTGTAAGGGACTCCGGAAGTCCTGAAGACTTTGCTCACATTCTGGACTGGTTGGGGTGTTGTTTCCTCAAACTTGGAGGTGGAAATCATCAATTGTGCCCTACCACAGTCATCAACTTGTTTTTTGACTCTGAAGCTGTCAAAGAATACAACAAACTATGAAAACTTTTTTCATGACCTGATGGCAAGCATATCCTCCTCCATCATTCTCTTCATTTAGTTGTATGGCGTCACAATATTCATAGGTTAAGACAGAAACTTGTTAATCCCAGAACCCCCAACATTTGATGTGCATTGTTTTTGATTCAGCCGTTGTTAACTAAATGTTTTGATGGATACCAGACCACTCTGTGTGAGGCACCTTGCTTGTGCATGCATGCTTACAAGGCATGATTGTTAATAAAAACATTCGGCAAATGAATAACTGACTTAAGTTCTTTTTTTGAAGCTCAACACACTTAGTCATCAATAAATTGGTAAGACAATTTCAAATGTGAGTAACATAATTTAAGCAAATATGAGAACTGCCTTATACTTTAAAGACCCTTCTATTCAGCTATGGTTTTGGAACACATACAAAATCAAATGTGCCATTAGTTATGGTCATTGGCACCAAAATGTTAGCAATCAGCAATTAACTTCAACTTAAATGTCTGAACATACTACAAGTCAAACATTACATTTTTAAACCTCTCCAAATATGTCTGTCAGTGTGGTAATTGCTTCACTGTAAACATTCAGAACATTGGAAAAAGGTCCTTGTGGATCTGTCAGTCGTTGCAATTCCACTTCAGTCAAGGGCCGTGGAACCTGAACCTCGGGCACTGGCACTCCTTCAGGGTGGTGACCATGTGGACTTCCCCAGTCAATGCCATAGTCCATGTCAACCTAAAAGAGATTTGCAATCAATTTAAGAAGTATGTAACTGTCAATTGAGGGTCATGTTGTCTATAAAGAAGGATAGACAGACCGTGGGGGAAAATACTTTAACGCTTGCCCTGTTCAGGTAGATCTTTTTCAAACAATCACTGATAAACCCTTAATTCTAATTGCAAGAACAAAAATGTGCAAGTCTAGGGAAATTTAAGGACTAATTTTAACAAATGGTTTAAACAAACTTAAACATTAATCATTGTGCTTTTGTAATAGTGCTGCAATGATTAATTAATTGTGAATGATTATGTGTTTGAGTCATTTTTAAAAAAAAGAATTCTCTGATTCCAGCTTATTAAAAATGTGATTTTTTTTTAAATTTTGGTTTCTTTCTTTTGCCATGACAGTAAAGTGAGTATCTTTAGGCTGTAGACAAAACAAAACATTTCAGGATGTCATCTTGGGCTTAGGGAATAAATAAATGACATTTTATAATAATAATGATCATTACTTGCAAGCCTAGTGTTTTGTTTGACACAGTATGTTGGACATCATCTTAATAATGGCCTTAGTCCAAAACTTTATCAATACATTACATAAGAATCACTTCTTAATGCATTTTCAACATACTTACTCTTGGACATGTAATGCTTTAAAAATTATCAAGCATCTCAGAATTACTCATAAGAACACTGCTAAGAGTTGACTTAATTGTAAAAAAAAAAAAAAAAAATGTGCTCAAAGATGTGCTTAAAAGTTATCAACATCATAGTCCCAATTTGAGTGAACTGTAGGACTAAATCTTAAGTGTCAGTTTTAGTGCTGATTTACGACACTTTGCTGTGCCGCAAACAGGATTTTGGAGGACGATGTAGACAAGGACCAATCACTGAATAGACCTCCTTATTTAAGAATATTCTCAGATAAATTCACATTGAATGGTGAAATACCTAATAGGAGTTAACATTCAACAGACATTTGACAATAAGAATATTTAAGAGAATACAAAATGTACATAGGCTACGTTGGAAATGAAAGATAAAAAGTTGATCTTTATATTAGTGCCATCAATCGCACCTACTGCTTCTGCGAAGCAGGCTATTTGCATCGGATTACAGGGGTGTTGTTGGGAAGTCGATCAAACGCATGACAGTGTGGAGCTGTAAGTGGCATAATTGTTTCCATGACAATTTGGACTATTGATGTCCCTTCAATGTAGCTGAAAACGCATTGCTTTATAAAGTCAGTAGTGAGATGACATCCCTCACTAACTTGCTGACAAAGATTATACATGTCTGACCCTGTCTAATTAAGTATGCTACTTCAAATCATTTAGAAACATTCTTCCTCTCCTGAAATATCTGCACATGTCTCTGTCTCCACAGTCCATCACAAGCCCCTACTGGCAGCTCCTAACCACCTGAGAGACCTCCGGAGCGGTCTTAAATAAAAGGGAGAGTAAGAGTGATTCTTAGCTCGCCTTTACTTAAGTTTGAAAGTAGGAGCACATTTTATAAATTCTCAGAACATAAGACTAAAATGGCACTTTGAGAAGCTTGCTAAATACCGGCACAGATCTATGTGTGTTGTAAATACAGTTATGGGCCCTAATTTAATGGATGTTCCAAGTCTAAAGTATAATTAAGCTAATTTAATACCATAAGATAAATGCAAATGTTGGTGGGTCAGCTCAATGCTCCCACACGCCCCCGATAGCTTTACTTCATGCACTGTGTGTCATTTCAACTAGGCCCTTTGAGTCTTGTGACACAAACCTTGAGATTTGTTTATACTACAAACCTGGTAGGGATCTTCACCCTCACGCTGATTTTGAGACCATAGCAGGTGTGGTGACTGATTCCTCTCCATGCGCAGCCGATGGTGGTTCCAGCCGTCTTTGAACAACTGCAGATGTCTGTCAAGTTGTGGAAGAAAGGCCCAGTGCAGTGCATACAGCTGGATCTCATTGTCCGGGCTGAGTAGGCCTTCTGCCTCTAGGTTGCAGAATGTTGTGTAGAACAGATCCAAAACTCCTCCAAAGACATCTCTCCACAATCTCTCTATCCTGGACAAACAGACAAATTACAAAAACAAGAAATAAAGTCATGAATGACTTGGATGTATACATATTAAATGTATGACATAAATATCTTTGCATAATGAGCAAAATGGACATAGAAGAATAAAGTTTAGGACAAACACTGTTTATACACCATTTAATGTCCACTAAATTAATAAATTACTGTATAGAACCCTTACTATTAATAATTGCACTGTTCCCAGCAATGAACGATGTCACTAAAGTAATGTAACAGAACTACAACTGAAAAAAATAAGATAACCCAAAGCAGAAGTTTTAAAAATAATGAAAACAAGGTTAAAATTGGAACTTGCTACAGTTTTACAAAAGGAAATCACCTCTGGTTGTGTGTGCTTCTTCCTGTGAGATGAGAATTCCTATTTGGGCCTCTGGTGGACACCATGAAGTGGGCCACTTGGACATTCTCTCCTCCTTTATCAGAGCGAACACGTGATGGGACTCCATATACACCGACTGCTTCAAGAAAGCAGTTGCAGACCGTTTACGCTCGGTTATTGGTGGCGGCTTTTAAGTACACAATAAGACGGCATGAACCACAAATCGCCATCTGCAATATAAAAAAATGGCAAAGTGTATTGTAATTTCAAGAACAATGCAAAGTACTTCATAGTAACCTTCAAGAAATACCATTAATGGAAAAGCAAATGAATGTGAAATCCAATCTTACAGTGAGAAAGTGGCAGCATGAGTGATGATATTAAATAAATTTAATGTGGATTGCAATGACTAGTTTTAATTGCATTGTGGAAACAGGTGAGCCTGCCTTCAAAGAAAATCCGATGGTAAAATGCACATGAAACCAATATTGCATTATTTGGAATTGTTTTATGATGTATTATTTACAATAGCTCATTCTGACCTTATAAGTTTATGGTTGCCATCGATATGCCACAAACTGTTAGGGGCTGGAACAGAATATCTTCTGCGTCTTGCTGTGTGGAGTTGGACAGTGCGCATAGAAACCCCCTCCTGATCAACACGTCTCATTGATTGTGTGTATTATATAGGCATTGTTGGAGCCATTTCATTGGTTGACCAGCGTGTGATGCTGGAGGCGTACAAGTTTATTTAAATGTGGCCTAATTGGGTCAGCTGTAGGCTCGTTCGAGATGAACTGCGCCTCGCCTGTAAAGTGGACGAGAACAGGCGGCAGCAGCGGGGGGGGGGGGGGGGGACAGAAAGCTGCGGTAAAGTCGGACAGTTTCCAGCCGATTCCAGCTCCTTCAGGCTGGACAGGAAGTGATGAAAACACTGTGGTGCGATTCCGATTTAATAAAATATAATCAGGTAAAAACAGGTAAATAGAGATTACAGATTACATATTTGTTACTTTGATTGTCCATAGTACACAAATGGAAACGCTGGGTTAAGCAATGGGCCACATCGAAAAAATATCACAGTATGTTTAATAGAACAACTCATTAAAAGAGACTACATTGTGAAGATGATTATTGGCGCTTTAAAAAAATGTTGTACATACTGTACTGCACTTGTGATAAACAATCATTTGTAATGTGGTCATGATGACCAAGCAGCTGTAAGTTGAGTCAGTGACAAACACATCGATATTACATAATGCCTACAGTGTTAATTAATGTCATAACCAACACATACTAGCCTTCTTACTTTGGATTTGTATTCCTTGAGCAGTCAGATGGCCCAGCATCATCTTATATCCTGTATTAGGATGACATCTAAGGATCTCCCGTACCATTGCATCCAACTCCTCATTGTCAGTGTTGCTGAACAGCAGGTCTGACACCCTTTAAAAAAAAAGACATTTGGTCAACTGGAAATTTGGGCGACCACTTATCATTTATTTATCATATTATTTCAGACCGGTTCTTACTGTTGTTATTGTCATACTATACTGTATATTTTATGTACTGTATACCAAACCCACCTACCTCGTGTACATAACACCGCTCATAATACTTATTTATTCCAGCATTCTTTGCACTCATCACACTGTGTACACGTATGCTTGTATGTGTATGTGCTGTATGTCACATCCACCTCTGACATGTACATAATAATAACAGTATAATAATTTTACGTTACTCCTGCATCCTTTGCACTCTGCTCATTGCACTATTGTCTCAATCTGTCTATTTTATTTGTAGTGTAAATACCAGTATGTGTGTTCTATACTGTAGCTTAGCTGTGTTGATTTTATTACTGTATTACAGTTTTGCTGTATTATTGTATAAGTAAGCACATCATGAGCAGTGTACAATCCAAGAGGTTAATTTCTTGTATATGTACAACAGAGATGCTCACAAGTCTTTGAGCTAGAGTCCAAGTCAAGTCTCAAGTCTCTCGGGGTTATTACTAATGTTGTCTCACCTGCTGCATTTGATCCAGGCTGCTTATAAAACTGCATAGGTATAAGGAAAATGTAACTATAACCTGTTTTTCACAGAGCACAACCATGTAATGTGCAATGTAATCACTGACAGCTTAACTACTGTCAGTCAACACACACCAGACTCTCAAACAGTGTAACGTTATAACTAATAAAACTGTAACATGATCAACAGCCAATCTGTAATAATTACGTGATGGCAGCCTACGGGATGTAATGATTAAATGAGCTGTATTTATATAGCGCTTTTCCAGTCTTAACAATGCTCAAAGCGCTTTTACATCTACAGGAAACATTCACCCATTCACACACATTCATACACTGTGGCCGGGGCTGCCGTACAAGGTGCCACCTGCTCATCAGATAAACACTCACACACATTCACACTCCGATGTGTTGCACCGGGGGAAACTCGGGTTCAGTGTCTTGCCCAAGGACACTTCGACAATGACTGCAGGGGCGGGGATCGAACCACCAACCTGCCGATTGGCAGGCAACGCTCTACCACTTAGCAAGTTTGGAAAGTAAACAAACGCTCATTCATCTTCTCATAACGAACGACAGTCAGAGTAAACCTCCCAAAGGTCGTAGCTGAAGCAACAAGCAAGCTAACGTTAGATGGCCAATGCTGAGCTGAACATGTTTACTCACCACAGGTTACTAACTATTTAGCGTTCAGCGCTTCTTTGTTTGGGTCTTGTTGTATGAACTTTTAAAGCCAAACTTTATGATGAATGGCGGAGCAGCTGCCGGTGTTTTGTTGTCAACTCTCACTCTCGTGCGGCTGCGCGCAGCAGATACTACGTGTTAAGGTAGGCAGGTTATAGGTAACGGAGGAAGGTAATAACGGCACGCTCAGCCGACGCTTCCTAAAAAAAACATTGTTCACGAGTCCTGCACCTCGAGTCGGAGTCGAGTCTGAAGTCACTGTGGCGCGACCTAACGTTACTTTCTATGCATTCTTGATTAGTTCCATAACTTTGTAAACTAACAAAAGCTAGCAAGGGTTTGCCTTTCTCCTGTGTCATTTTGTGAATTGGTAACGTTACACACACTGGTTCTATTGGCATCACATGTAATGGTACAATCACCTTATGTCATTCTCTGCCATCCGAAGATGAACTGTTGTTTCGCTGACTCCAAAAAGCCTTGCAATGACACCACAGGCAACCCGCATGTACCCGTCCTTCCACGGGTCCACAGGCAGCATATAAGCAGGCGACCAGCTATCCCGGGTGTGGTTAACGTCAGCGACCGAGTTCAGAAGATAGCCGCTTCCTCCAGATTATGAAAAACTATATTGTCCACATCTGTGTCCATGTGTGCCGCTAACTGCAATACACGTTCTGTCAGAGCGTCTAAACGAAAAATGATAAAGTCATACTTATAACGTTAGCATTGTTTTCAAAAACAGTTGCTAAATGCCTCAGCTCATTGTTGGGACTGTGGCCGGTGGCACGTAGATTCGACAGATGCAGTAAAATGCTAACCAGCCAATGGGCAGAAGTTGACCCCTTAAGACCGCCCTCCTCATTTGCATAATGAGGCAGGATGGCATGAAGAAATGTAAATTGACAGGCAGAAATATATATCTATATATATATATATATATATATATATATAATATATATATAGTAAATGTAGATTGCGTACATGTATTTAAAAACAAGTAAGGTTAGACAAATATATGCTGCTTTAAGAGGTGTTTATGTTTTACTGCATTACAGCTGAATGCCGTTCTAAGACCGGTCTCACCTCACACCCTAATGTAGAGTGACCTCTGCTCCAGAGATTGCTCCACAGACAGTCTCTGCTGGTATGTATTTCATTAGATATGTTCTGTGTATAATGTCTTGTAGCTAGTCTCTGCAAAATGAACCATTAAACAAAACAAAGTCTCCAAAACAAGCTATATGACAATGTTTCTCCCTATTGAAATGCAATTGCCAAGCACCATTCACATTGTTATATATGTTTGCCATATAACAATCTTTTCTTGCTTTGCTTCCTGCTTCTTACAGTGCAGACGCTTTGCTGCTTGCTCCTGCTTCTGCTTGCATATTTTTGCTGATAATCGTGCTTTTCCTCTGAGAAACTATGAGCAGCGGCTCTTGGACACTTCAAAAACACTGGACTATACATTTTTTGTAGACATAGTAGGCTATTGCCATATTTTAAAATTTTTCTGCGTGAGCGTGGCCTACCAATAGCTCAAGCCTGTCCTACAGTGATTGTAGCTAAAGCTAATTAGCAGCAAGATGCCTCCTTTCTCCGTAGAAGACTACTACAAACTCCTTCAGAAGATTGCACTTCTGAAACCAAGGTTCACCTTCTAGAAGTGAACGTGGAAGTTAACGGATCTTGTGGAAATGACACCACTTTACCATGGACCCATAACAATGGACAGAAGTATGCTAACACCGGCTAATTAGCACCAACAAGACTACAAAGAAACAGGAGGGTGGAACTGGTAATAAATCAACAAGTGGCGGTCCTCCCTGGAACTTGTCTGGTGCGAAGCCTAAGAGTAAATCATTTTCCTGGGAAATGGGAGGACGACTAACGGGCCGGGCACAGCGCCTGACATTTGTGATATGACCGGCTGGCCTGCATTATCATCCCAGCAGAGCGCCTCTTCAACCCCTGTACCTAGTAGGACACAGCCGTGGACAGCTGCAAAGGGAAAATAAGCAACAAAATGCCCCCCAACAACCTGGTGTGCAACTGGATAACAGATTTGCTCCTCTGCTGCAAGACGCTGGACAGTCATCTGATGACCGGGACTGCGTCTCATCACCACACAGCAGGGTAAGGACTGAGAGCAATTCAAAAAGTAAAAAGCTAACAACTGGGCCTCAAACCCTGATTGTGGGTGACTCTGCTGTAAAAGATTTAAAAAACAGTAAAAACACCAAAATACTATGTTTTCCCAAAGACATGGTGTCTGACTTGACCCAAAAAATCCCAGATATCGTGGCAGCACACCCAACTGTGAAGAACATTTTTCTGCATATAGGGTCAAATGATGTTGTAAAGCAACAGTCTGAATTGCTGAAACTGGACTTTAGGGAACTGCTTGACACAGTCACCCCCCTAAGCGCAAATGTGTTTATCAGTGGTCCTATACCGTCAGTCAGAAGAGGAGATGAGAGATTCAGCCGACTGTTGGGACTAAACAAATGGCTTTCAACTGAATGTACCGTCCACTCTCTGAAGTACATTGACAATTTAAACATTTTCTGGGAGCGCAGACATCTTTTTAAAGCAGATAGACTTTCCCTTAACAAGCAGGAGTAAGCTGTTCACCTCTAATCTGCTTTACTCTCTGCGCTACACATCTGCTCCCTCTGCAAGGTCACAAACAAAAAGGAAGACACAACAAAGTGCGGCAGTGATCCAGCACAGCCCCCCGCCTGTGCAAAGATTTGACCATGGGAGACCAGAGAGCAGAGACACGAAACCTCCACTCCCCTCTTCACCCGTCCAGCACCCCTCAAACTTCCCAACCCCGAACTTCTGAGGATTCATCGCTGTCTCTACTGATGTCTCCACACACCCTTTCCCTTATTTCCCCCATCAATTATGCACCCCTTCCTACCCCCAGGCTCAACCGGGCAAAAGTAAAACGCCAAGCACCACTACCAGGATGTCAGAAAACTCCTTCCCCCCAGACTGATAAGGACGCTTGTGTGCAAAATCTGGCAAGCACTATCTGATATGTGCCGGGCCTTGGCTGCAGGACTAGTGATACTAATGACTCTTTTCAAGACAAGCCGGGCCCTGTGGATTCAATTCTTCCTCAATTCTGTTGTGATAGGTAATAGGAAAAAATGGTGAATAAGCACTTAACTGCAAACTTAGCAAATTAGCATCCATCTCGTCAGCTACAGCCTGTCCCAAAAAATGAAAAACACTAACACTAGCCTTACTAAACGTCAGGTCTTTGGCAGGAAAATCATTTTTAATCAATGATTTTATTACTAAGCACAATCTAGATTTTAGTTTTTAACTGAACCCTGGTTAGACCATAATAACAGCGCTGTGTTCTCATCGAGTCAGCTCCCCCTAACTTCAGTTTTATGAGTGAGAATAGAGTGAATAAGAAAGGAGGTGGAGTCGCCATTTGTTTAATGACTCATTCCACTGTACGCAAATATGTTATGGAAATTTGTTTCTTTTGAATATGTTGCTCTTCAATTAAGATCTTCCCTCAAGCGATGTTCTAAATATCTACAGGCCACCTAAATATTGTGCAACCTTCATTGATGACTTCACTGAACTGCTGTCTATTATCTGCATTAACTTTGATTGTGTAATCATTGCGGGTGATTTTAACATTCATGTTGACAGCCCCCAGGACAGGGGGACAAAAGAGCTGTGTTGTGTTTTGAGAACTATGGACTGACTCAGCATGTGACGGAGCCCACCCACAATAAGGGGCACACTCTGGACTTGATTGTCTCCAAAGGTCTGAACATTTCCAAGGTTGTGGTGACTGACGTTGCTCTCTCAGATCATCCTGTGTTTTCTTTAACGGCACTATCTCTGTGCCCAAAAGTGTCCAAACAAGATAATCAGAAAACGGTATATCATGAAAACACCAGTGACACATTTATTCAGCTTTTCTCCTCCACACCAGCCCTCTCTGGGCTATCAGTCAGTGAGCTTGTAGATAATTTCAACTGTAAAATTACAAATGTTATTGATGCCATTGCTCCCACTAAGTCAAAGTTGTCTCTGGTAAGAAAAGATCTCCATGGAGAAATGTCCTACTGTGAGAACAGAAAAAGAGGGTAGGAAAGCTGAACGAAGGTGCGAAAAACAAATCTCCTGGTCCATTATAACTCCTATAAAGAGAGACTTCGCATTTATAATTTGGAACTGAGGAATGCAAGAAGGTCCTTTTCTCTGATATTATCTCTAGAAACAATAATAATTCCCGTGCTTTGTTTGCTACTGTTGATAGGTTAACAAAACCTCCAGTACCAGTAGCATCTGAACTTTTATCTACCAAGGCCTGCAATGACTTTGCCTCCTTCTTCAAGACAAAATTCAAAAGATTAGACAAACAGTCAGTGCCTCCATATCAAGTCCAGGATATGTGTTGTCACAGTGTTCAAGCAAAAATAGTTCAATATGACAGAATTTCACACGATCAACCATACAAACCTGGAGGACATTATTCAACATCTGAAAACCTCGACCTGTTGCCTGATGTTCTACCAACGGGACTTTTCAAAAATGTTTCCAATTGTTTGACTTCTGATCTTCTACAGATTGTGAACACATCTCTTCTTTCAGGTATCTTTCCACAGGCCCTGAAACTGCAGTAATCAAGCCACTCTTAAAAAAGAACAACCTAGACAAGTCACTAATGAGCAACTATAGGCCAATATCAAACCTCCGTTTTTAAGTAAAATCATTGAAAAAGTAGTCTTTCAACAACTCAACCATTTCTTGTCAATAAGCAACAGTTTTGATACCTTTCAGTTGGGTTCCGACCACACCACAGCACTGAAACGGCTCTTGTCAAAGTCTTAATGACATCCACCTTAACACAGATAATGGCAAATTTCAATCTTAGTATTACTTGATCTCAGTGCTGCATTTGACGACGGTCGACCACGATATACTACTAGACCGATTGGAAACTGCGTTGGCCTTTCTGGCTCAGTACTAAATGGTTTGAATCCTACCTAAAGAATAGGGATTACTTGTGTCTATAGGTAATTATGCATCTGAGCGTACAAATATGACGTGCGGAGTTCCGCAAGGCTCCATTCTGGGGCCTCTTCTGTTTAACATCTACATGCTTCCACTGGCTCAGATTATGGAGAAAAACAAAATAAGTTACCATAGTTATGCGGACGACACACAAATTTACATAACCTTATCGCCAGGGGACTATAGTCCAATACAAAAACTGACTAAGGCATCGAACAAATTAACGGTGGATGTGCCAGAACTTTCTGAAATTAAATGAAGGAAAAACTGAGGTGGTGTTTTTGGAGCAAGAGAGGAACGATTTAAAGTCTGCGCTCAGCTTCAAACAACAATGTTAAAAACAACAGACAAAGCCAGAAATCTTGGTGTAGTCATGGACTCAGACCTGAACTTTAACAGCACATTAAGACAATTACAAAGTCAGCCTACTATCACCTTAAGAAATATCAAGGGTTAAAGGACTTATGTGTCAACAGGATTTGGAAAAACTTGTCCATGCCTTTATCTTCAGTAGACTTGACTACTGTAACGGGGTCTTTACAGGTCTCCCTAAAAATCAATCAGACAGCTGCAGCTGATTCAGAACGCTGCTGCTCGAGTCCTCACTAAGACCAAGAGACTGGATCACATCACTCCAGTTCTGAAGTCTTTACACTGGCTTCCTGTGTCTCAAGAATTGATTTCAAAGTACTCTGCTAGTTTATAAACACTTAACGGTTAGGTCCAAAATATATTGCTGATCTGCTACTACACTATGAACCACCCAGACCTCTCAGGTCATCTGGACAGGTCTGCTTTCTGTCCCCAGAGTCGAACTAAACAGGGTGAGCAGCTTTCAGTTTCTATGCTCCTCATATCTGAATAAACTCCCAGAAACCTGTAGATCCGCTGCTACTCTCAGTTCTTTTAAATCAAGGTGAAGACCTTTCTATTTGATGCTGCCTTTCTTTAAATGACTAATCATTTCTTTAAATTTCTTATGCTGCATGTAAATTTTATTTTTTTTATGTTTCTCTTTGTTTTTAACTGTCTATCATGTGTTTTACCGGTTTTTAATGCTTGTGATTTTTAACTGTTTTTACTTGTGTTTTATCTGTTCAACTGATTTTGTGTAAAGCACTTTGAATGCTTGTTGCTGAAATGTGCTATACAAATAAAGCTGCCTGCCTTGCCTTGCCTCTTATCTGTGTAACAATGAATTCTATGTGTTGTGCTAGTTGTATGCATATGATACAAAAACCACCTTGGGCCCCTTCTAACTACTCCATGTATTTCTTTTACAATTGCAATAGAATGTCTTCTGCAAGATCTGCAACACTCCCTGAGCTGCTCTGATGAAGAGCTTAGTGAAGCATCAGCAGACCAGAGAGCTCCTCTGGCTTCTCTGGATTGGAGCATTCGCAATGCTCTCTTTTCTGAGAGATGGAGGGAAAAGAGACCATCTCTTCTTAATAGCATGTTGGCCAAGGAGAGCGTGGCAACAAATGGCTGCAGCCAATGTGGGACAACTGCGCGGCTATTAGATGCAGAGATTGCCTTCCATGTCACTTTCTATGTGCTGAATGTGACATCAGCAGACACAGCAATGCCTCAGTCCTCCATAACAGGGATGCCATGTGTGCTGGCTTCTCCAGCCATTGCCTCCAACCACTGTGTTGTTGAAAAGGCACTTACAAGTTACACACTGCTTTTTCTGAGCTAGTTTTTGTCTGTGTCAGTAATTTGAATTAGTGTAACCTACATGTATGGCTTTCAGTGCGATTTTTGCCTATTGAGATGCTGTCAGCATCTGTGGGTGTCCCCCAGAAGCACTCAGGTGATCAAGGGAAGGCAGTTGCCTTTGGTCACATAAACGGTAATTGTGCAAAAGATTTCCTTTGTCCAGTTTTAACAAAACTATGTATTTCTATTCAACAACTCCAAGAACTTAAAACTCAAAAAATGAGCTCATTATGGTTGTCATGCAAACCTTATGGGGGGGAATGTCACTTATTATTCATGACATTTACAAATAACTTATTCATGATAGTGCCCATCAAGTCAGCAGCTTACTGAACCACTTGGATATACACTATTGGCGGTTTTCCACTGCGTGGTATCTACTCGACTCGACTCGCCTACACACGCCTTTTTGGTTTTCCATTACGAAAAAAAAGTCCCTGGGACCTGCTACCAGTACTTTTTTTTAGTACTACCTCAGTCGAGGTTCCAAGCGAGCCGAGGCGAGCCCAAAAGGTGACGTGGTACCTGCAGACTGCTGGTGGTCGGAGAGAATCGTCCCTTATGACCGCGTTGTTAGCAAACAAGAATGTGGAGTGTGTTTCCAGAACAACGGGACATTTAAAACCAAATCTAGCCCGACAGCCGACAGATTATCCACTCTCTGCACTATTCTCACTTTTCAACTGTTCGGGCTACTAGCGACTTCATGTCGTTTCCAATATTGCACACTGTTACTTTAAAAAACAAGACAATATATATATATATATATATATAACAAAAGTTTTTATTTAGCTTTTCAAGTAGCGCATCAAACCCTCCGAAACTCCCGGTCTTCTTCCTCTGCACCCTGTGACAGTAGGCTCGTTCGAGATGAACTGCGCCTCGCCTGTAAAGTGGACGAGAGCAGGCGGCAGCAGCGGGGGCGGTGACAAAAAGCTGCGGTAAAGTTGGACAGTTCCCAGCTGATTCCAGCCGCCTTCAGGCTGGACAGGAAGTGAAAAAAACACTGTGGTGCGATTCCGATTTAATAAAAATATAATCAGCCCACATATCAGCTTGTACACAGTCTCCAGATTGTTTTAATTAGGACAGAGTAGATCTCAGAATGCTCTACATGAGATCTGTTGCTGATTTTAATTAACAACACACTGGAGATGATCAGTGATCTGATCGGATTTATCTCTCTGACTTCTAACGTCACTATCGAGCCTAGTGTCCCCGCCGGCTCTGCCGTCCCAGATGCATCCCAGTCGTTAGGCTCGTTCAAGATGAGCCAGGTCTGCGCAGAATCGATCACGGCGATCGGCGCCCGTTGCATGCCAGTTAGATTTGTGTCCGACTTGATCCCGACTTGCTCTGACGTCGTGCACACGTGGGCAACGGAAATCTCACGAGAGCAAGGCGGCCGCAGTTCTGAGACGCAGGCGGCGCAGTTGCTTTTCACCGACTGCAAGAGCCAGGCGGACCCAGAGCATGCTGGGAAACGCCGGCTTCTCAGCTGATTTAACACCTGATTGGTTTAAAACATGATGACGTTTATATAAACTTTTTACTGTTTTTGAATCGGAGGGATTTTAATTGCTATTGTCTGATTTAAAGACTTATTCTGTAGAACACATGTTGTGTGACGGATAGTTAAGTTTAGAAGGCAGAGAGATAAATCTGATCCGATCACGGATCATCTCCAGTCTGTTGTTTATTAAAATCAGCAACAGGTCGCATGTAGAGCACTTTAACAGCTACTCTGTCATAATTAAAACAACTGGAGACTGTGTACAAGCTGATATGGGGTCTGATTATATTTTGTTAAATCGGAATCGCACCACAGTGTTTTCATCACTTCCTGTCCAGCCTGAAGGAGCTGAATCGGCTGGAAACTGTCCGACTTTACCGCAGCTTTCTGTCCCCCCCCCCCCCGCTGCTGCCGCCTGCTCTCGTCCACTTACAGGCGAGCGCAGTTCATCTCGAACGAGCCTACAGCTGACCCAATTAGGCCCATTTAAATAAAATTGTACGCCTCCAGATCACACGCTGGTCAACCAATGAAATGGCTCAACAATGCCTATATAATACCACAATCAATGAGACGGTTGATCAGAGGGGGTTTCTATGCGCACTGTCCAACTCCACACAGCAAGACGCAGAAGATATTCTGTTCCAGCCCCTAACAGTTTGTGGCATATCGATGGCAACCATAAACTTATAAGGTCAGAATGAGCTATTGTAAATAATACATCATAAAACAATTCCAAATAATGCAATATTGGTTCATGTGCATTTACCATCGGATTTTCTTGAAGGCAGGCTCACCTTTTCCACAATGCAATTAAAACTAGTCATTGCAATCCACATTAAATTTATTTAATATCATCACTCATGCTGCCACTTTCTCACTGTAAGATTGGATTTCACATTCATTTCCTTTCCATTAATGGTGTTTCTTGAAGTTACTATGAAGTACTTGTCATTGTTCTTGAAATTACAATACACTTTGCCATTTTTTTATATTGCAGATGGCGATTTGTGGTTCATGCCGTCTTATTGTGTACTTAAAAGCCGCCACCAATAACCGAGCGTCAACGGTCTGCAACTGCTTTCTTGAAGCAGTCGGTGTATATGAGTGCCATCACGTGTTCGCTCTGATAAGGAGGAGAGAATGTCCAAGTGGCCCACTTCATGGTGTCCACCAGAGGCCCAAATAGGAATTCTCATCTCACAGAAGAAGCACACACAACCAGAGGTGATTTCCTTTTGTAAAACTGTAGCAAGTTCCAATTTAACCTTGTTTTCATTATTTTTAAAACTTCTGCTGGGTTATCTTATTTTTTCAGTTGTAGTTCTGTTACATTACTTTAGTGACATCGTTCATTGCTGGGAACAGTGCAATTATTATAGTAAGGGTCTATACAGTAATTTATTAATTTAGTGGACATTAAATGGTGTATAAACAGTTTTTGTCCTAAACTTTATTCTTCTATGTCCATTTTGCTCATTATGCAAAGATATTTATGTCATACATTTAATATGTATACATCCAAGTCATTCATGACTTTATTTCTTGTTTTTGTAATTTGTCTGTTGTCCAGGATAGAGAGATTGTGGAGAGATGTCTTTGGAGGAGTTTTGGATCTGTTCTACACAACATTCTGCAACCTAGAGGCAGAAGGCCTACTCAGCCCGGACAATGAGATCCAGCTGTATGCACTGCACTGGGCCTTTCTTCCACAACTTGACAGACATCTGCAGTTGTTCAAAGATGGCTGGAACCACCATCGGCTGCGCACGGAGAGGAATCAGTCACCCCACCTGCTATGGACTCAAAACCAGCGTGAGGGTGAAGATCCCTACCAGGTTTGTAGTATAAACAAATCTCAAGGTTTGTGTCACAAGACTCAAAGGGCCTAGTTGAAATGACACAGTGCATGAACTAAAGCTATCGGGGGGCGTGTGGGAGCATTGAGCTGACCCACCAACATCTGCATTTATTTTATGGTATTAAATTAGCTTAATTATACTTTAGACTTGGAACACCCATTAAATTAGGGCCCATAACTGTATTTACAACACACATAGATCTGTGCCGGTATTTAGCAAGCTTCTCAAAGTGCCATTTTAGTCTTAAGTGCTGAGAATTTATAAAATGTACTCCTACTTTCAAACGTAAGTATAAAGGCGAGCTAAGAGTCACTCTTACTCTCCCTTTTATTTAAGACCGCTCCAGAGGTCTCTCAGGCGGTTAGGAGCTGCCAGTAGGGGCTTGTGATGGACTGTGGAGACAGAGACATGTGCAAATATTTCAGGAGAGGAAGAATGTTTCTAAATGATTTGAAGTAGCGTACTTAATTAGACAGGGTCAGACATGTATAATCTTTGTCAGTAAGTTAGTGAGGGATGTCATCTCACTACTGACTTTATGAAGCAATGCGTTTTCAGCTACATTGAAGGGACATCAATAGTCCAAATTGTCATGGAAACAATTATGCCACTTACAGCTCCACACACTGTCATGCGTTTGATCGACTTCCCAACAACACCCCTGTAATCCGATGCAAATAGTCTGCTTCGCAGAAGCAGTAGGTGCGATTGATGGCACTAATATGAAGATCAACTTTTTATCTTTTATTTCCAACGTAGCCTATGTACATATTGTATTGTCTTAAATATTCTTATTGTCAAATGTCTGTTGAATGTTAACTCCTATTAGGTATTTCACCATTCAATGAGAATTTATCTGAGAATATTCTTAAATAAGGAGATCTATTCAGTGATTGGTCCTTGTCTACATAATCATCCAAAATCCTGTTTGCGGCACAGCAAAGTGTCGTAAATCAGCACTAAGACTGACACTTAAGATTTAGTCCTACAATTCACTCAAATTGGGACTATGATGTTGATAACTTTTAAGCACATCTTTGAGCCAAGAATTTTTATTTTTTTTAGAATTAAGTCAACTCTTAGCAGTGTTCTTATGAGTAATTCTGAGATGCTTGATAATTTTTAAAGCATTACATGTCCAAGAGTAAGTATGTTGAAAATGCATTAAAAAGTGATTCTTATGTAATGTATTGATAAAGTTTTGGACTAAGGCCATTATTAAGATGATGTCCAACATACTGTGTCAAACAAAACACTAGGCTTGCAAGTAATGATCATTATTATTATAAAATGTCATTTATTTATTCCCTAAGCCCAAGATGACATCCTGAAATGTATTGTTTTGTCTACAGCCTAAAGATACTCACTTTACTGTCATGGCAAAAGAAAGAAACCAAAATTTTAAAAGAAATCACATTTTTAATAAGCTAGAATCAGAGAATTTTTCTTTAAAAAAATGACTATAACACATAATCATTCAGAATGAATTAATCATTGCAGCACTATTACAAAAGAACAATGATTAATATTTAAGTTCGTTTAAACCATTTGTTAAAATTAGTCCTTAAATTTCACTAGACTTGCACATTTTTGTTCTTGCAATTAGAATTAAGGGTTTATCAGTGATTGTTTGAAAAAGATCTACCTGAACAAAGTATTTTCCCCCACTGTCTGTCTATCCTTCTTTATCGACAACATGACCCTCAATTGACAGTTACATACTTCTTAAATTGATTGCAAATCTCTTTTAGGTTGACATGGACTATGGCATTGACTGGGGAAGTCCACATGGTCACCACCCTGAAGGAGTGCCAGTGCCCGAGGTTCAGGTTCCACGGCCCTTGACTGAAGTGGAATTGCAAAGACTGCCAGATCCACAAGGACCTTTTTCCAGTGTTCTGAATGTTTACAGTGAAGCAATTACCACACTGACAGACATATTTGGAGAGGTTTAAAAATGTAATGTTTGACTTGTAGTTTGTTCAGACATTTAAGTTGAAGTTAATTGCGGATTGTTAACATTTTGTGCTAATGACCTTAACTAATGGCACATTTGATTTTGTATGTGTTCCAAAACCATAGCTGAATAGAAGGGTCTTTAAAGTATAAGGCAGTTCTCATATTTGCTTAAATTATGTTACTCACATTTGTAATTGTCTTACCAATTTATTGATGACTAAGTGTGTTGAGCTTCAAAAAAAGAACTTAAGTCAGTTACGGCTGAATCAAAAACAATGCAAATCAAATGTTGGGGGTTCTGGGATTAACAAGTTTCTGTCTTAACCTATGAATATTGTGACCCCATACAACTAAATGAAGAGAATGATGTGTCTGTGTCTCTACCAGTGCTTTGAACAAATACAACTAAATGAGATCTGAACCTTTGTCTCCATCGGTGCTCAAATCTGACAGATTGATGTGTCTGTATCAGTGCTCAAATCTGACCGAATCCAGAGTAGGAGGAGGATATGCTTGCCATCAGGTCATGAAAAAAGTTTTCATAGTTTGTTGTATTCCTCGACAGCTTCAGAGTCAAAAAACAAGTTGATGACTGTGGTAGGGCACAATTGATGATTCCCACCTCCAAGTCCGAGGAAACAACACCCCAGCCAGTCCAGAATGTGAGCAAAGTCTTCAGGACTTCCGGAGTACCTTACAAAAATACACACAGGAAACAAATTCGATACACACACACTGACACTCAAACACTACATAGAGCGAGTCTTACTCCAGAACAAAGGCAACGTACCATCCTCTATAAATTTCCAGAGGAAGGTCATTACTCTGCAATGGTCCTCCAGGCTGACGATGTCCTCATCGATGTCCACGTCCCTTGGCCAGTTGATATTGTCCAGAATCATCTACCAAACATTTAATAAATTAGTTACTTATATGAAAATATGTTTCTATACCCAGATAGTTTATAAGGTATCTGTCAAAATCTAAGATGCAACATGCACATAAATGGAAAAAAAGTAATTGTCATGGGTCTGCTTCAGTATGTCTGTCATCCACCAGAGGTCACTATAGAGATACCTGGTCCTGAGGCATGACCTCCCTTTGCCATCTGCCTTCCACACAGCTGCAACCCATTGTCATCACTCCAACTCCACAGCTGCTACCTATCTCCATCATCACGTCACCACAGTACATAAACCCGGGCCGGCCACCTCTTCGGCGCCAGTTCGTTACTAACCCCCAAGTGGTAACTCGGCCAGTCAGTAGTGCACGTTGCTCACCTGCTTAAGCTATTTGACTAACTTTGTTTTGTTTCCGTCACAGTGTTTGTCTCCTGTCGTCCGTGTATGCAGCTACCTCAAGACCCGGTCCTTGTGACTGTTCCACACCTCCACCACCTGTACCTCCTTTGTGTGTTAACTGGATTAAACCTGGTTTCGTTACCGTCTATTTCTGAGCCTGTGTTGTTTCTGTGTCTGGGTCCACCTAACCCTTAACAGAACGAACTGGCCAACATGGACTCCGCGGAAACTCCACGGACTACTAGCGGGAACGGCGCCCAGCAGGCTATCCACTCCCAGGGCGTCTTACTCGGCCAGCACGACCATCAAATCCGCTCTCTGCTGGAGTACAACCAGCAACTTCTCACCCAAGTCACCAGACTCACTGAACAGGTAGATAAACTGTCCGTCTCCCTCGCTCCTCCGCAACCTGTCTTCCCATCTGCTCCTACAGTTATGGCTGCTGCTGCGGCTTCTCACCGCGAGCCTCCCATCTGCGCTCCTGAGCCGTTTTCTGGTGAATTGGACAAGTGCCGGGGTTTCCTCCTGCAATGCGGACTCATCTTCGGTCAACGTCCCTTGTCCTTTGCTTCTGAGGTACATTACGTTATTGGATTGCTCCGAGGTAGAGCTCTGGCTTGGGCAGAAGCTGTTTGTTCCAGCCGTCTCACCTCCGAGTTCTCTTTTAACGACTTTGCCACTG
This sequence comes from Etheostoma spectabile, assembly GCF_008692095.1. Lineage (NCBI taxonomy): Eukaryota > Metazoa > Chordata > Actinopteri > Perciformes > Percidae > Etheostoma > Etheostoma spectabile. The sequence goes on from NW_022603191.1 coordinate 33,370, forward strand.
ACTTTAAGGCTGTTTTTGACCACCCCGATTACGTCGGGGGTGCGGCCAAGCGCTTGCTTAATCTCCGGCAAGGAGCGGACAGCGTTGCGGACTACTCGGTGGGGTTCCGGACGCTGGCTGCTGACAGCGGGTGGAATGAGGAGGCGCTGCGTGGGGTTTTCGTGAACGGTTTATGCGACGGCATAAAGGACGAACTAGCCGTTCGGGAGGATCCCGACGACCTTGATAACCTTATCTCTCTGGCTATTAAACTGGATAACAGGTTACGGGAGAGGAGACGCGAGAAGGGTAGCCGGCCGGATTCCACCAGACAGACGGCTGCTCCATCCAGGCGTCGCAGACCGTCCTCCCCGACGTCTCCTGCTTCTCCACCGGTCGACGCCCACTGTGTTTCGGCAGAGGAAGCCATGCAGCTGGGTCGTACTCACCTCTCTTCTGCTGAACGGAGCCGCCGCCTTCTGGCAGGTGAGTGCCTGTATTGTGGAATGTCTACTCACCGTTTGGCCACTTGTCCGTCCCGGCCAAAAGACCAGGCTCGTCGGTAAAAGTGGGGATACTGACGAGCCCGGCCCCTATTCCTGATCCCACCAAACTCAACGTCAAGATCCCTGCCACGCTGCAATATGAGTCTCTCTCGCTGCCTCTTGCGGCCCTTATTGACTCTGGTGCGGAGGACAATTTTATTGACATTAACCTAGCCAAGAGGGCCGGGTTGTCTACGGAGCCTCTAGATACCCCGTTTCGGGTCACCGCTATTGATGGCCATACGTTAGCCAACATAACCCATCAGACTGTGCCTGTAACTATGATCCTCTCCGGTAACCACCGTGAGACCATTTGTTTTAAAATCATGTCAGCCCCCACCACTCCGCTTATCCTCGGATTTCCGTGGCTGACCCTCCACAATCCTCTTATTGACTGGCAGCGTCTTACTGTTCTGAACTGGAGTGACCGTTGTCACTCCGTGTGTTTGGGCTCTGCTATTCCACCGGTTGTAGAGGAGTCTGCCTCGCCGGAGCCGCCGCCGGATTTATCCACGGTCCCGCCGGACTATGTGGGACTAGCCGACGTTTTTAGCAAGGCCAAGGCTTTGTCGTTGCCTCCTCATAGGCCCTATGACTGTGCCATAGAGTTGCTTCCCGACGTCCCTTATCCTACTAGCCGCCTGTACAGCCTGTCCCGGCCCGAGCGGGAGGCCATGGAGAGGTACATCAGGGAATCTCTCTCATCTGGTATAATCCGTCCGTCGTCGTCCCCGGTTGGGGCGGGTTTCTTTTTCGTGGGGAAAAAGGACAAGTCCCTGCGTCCCTGCATTGACTACCGTGGGTTGAATAAGATCACTGTCAAAAACAAATACCCCTTACCTCTCATCAATTCCACCTTCGAGCCGCTTCAGGGCGCAGTGGTATTCACTAAACTGGACTTGAGGAATGCCTACCATCTCGTTCGCATTCGGGAGGGGGACGAGTGGAAGACCGCCTTTAACACCCCTCTGGGACATTTTGAATACCTTGTCATGCCGTTCGGACTCACCAACGCGCCAGCTATTTTCCAGGCTCTGGTCAATGATGTCTTAAGGGACTTCCTGAACCGTTTTGTGGTGGTCTATCTTGACGATATCCTTGTTTTCTCCTCTTCTCTCCCCGAGCATATTTCTCATGTCAAGCAGGTCCTCCAACGCCTTCTTGAGAACCGGCTGTACGTGAAGGCGGAGAAGTGCTCTTTCCACCAGCGCTCGGTTCCATTCTTGGGCTTCATCATCGAGGGTGGACAAGTAGCGGCTGACCCGGAGAAGACCACTGCCGTCGCCAACTGGCCCACACCGGTTACACGTAAGCAACTGCAGCGTTTTCTGGGGTTCGCTAACTTTTACCGTAGGTTTATTCAGGATTTTAGTCAAGTGGCAGCCCCTTTAACCAAACTCACGTCCCCCAAGGTCCCTTACCTTTGGTCTCCTGCTGCTGAGCAGGCTATGTCTACATTGAAACGCCTGTTTACTTCTCCTCCTGTGCTCAAACATCCTGACTGTTCCCTCCAGTTTGTGGTGGAGGTGGATGCGTCTGCGTCTGGGGTGGGGGCGGTTTTGTCCCAACGCTCCACCTCAGACCAGAAGCTCCATCCCTGCGCCTACATGTCTAAGAAACTGTCTCCAGCAGAACAGAACTATGATGTGGGGAACCGGGAGCTGTTGGCAGTGAAGTTGGCGCTGGAGGAATGGCGCCACTGGCTTGAGGGCGCTGTGCAGCCGTTCGTGGTGTGGACAGACCATAAAAACTTGGCCTACATTACCTCTACCAAGAGACTGAACTCTCGCCAAGCCAGGTGGGCCCTGTTTTTTGGTAGGTTTGATTTCACTCTAACCTACCGCCCAGGTACACGCAACGTCAAGCCCGACGCTCTATCTCGTCTGTTCGACCGCACCGAGGAGTCATCTGAACCCGAGTCTGTGCTGTCGCCCTTCCGGGTGATTGCCGCCGTCCGCTGGGAGATTGAGGCCCTGGTGAAGGCTGCTCTTGCGACGGATCCTGGTCCCGGAAACGGTCCTCCCGATCGCCTCTTCGTGCCGCAGTCCGTGAGGTCCCAGGTGTTGCAGTGGGTGCACACCTCACGGTTCGCCTGTCACCCTGGAGTACAACGCACGTTGACACTGCTACGGCGACACTTCTGGTGGCCGTCGGCCGAAGCCGATGTTCGGGCCTACGTCGCTGCCTGCTCTATCTGCGCCCGGGGAAAGGCTTCCCATCAACTGCCTGCTGGACTGCTGCAGCCGCTCCCGGTCCCCAGCCGCCCCTGGTCCCACGTGGCACTGGATTTTGTCACAGGCTTGCCCCGTTCTGAAGGTAATGACACTATTCTCACCATCGTGGACAGGTTCTCTAAATCTGTTCACTACGTTGCATTACCTAAATTACCTACAGCCAGTGAAACGGCTGACCTCGTTGTCCAACATGTATTCCGTCTTCATGGAATACCTGTGGATATCGTGTCTGATCGAGGTCCACAGTTCATTTCCCGTGTTTGGAAGGCTTTTTGTTCCTCTCTAGGTGCGACTGTCAGCCTCACGTCTGGGTTCCATCCCCAATCCAACGGGCAAACTGAGAGAGCCAACCAAGACCTGGAAACCGCGCTCCGTTGTGTGGCCGCCCAGGAACCCACGGCTTGGGCGTCACTCCTGCCTTGGGTGGAATATTCCCACAACTCCCTTACTACCTCTGCCACCGGACTCTCTCCCTTCGAGGTGGCTTTGGGTTATCAGCCCCCTTTATTTCCTGCCCAGGAAAAGGACCTGGCTGTCCCGTCGGTGCTGGAGCACCTGCGTCGCTGCAGACGGGTTTGGACCGCGGCGCGTGAGGCGCTGCTACGGACTACGGCTCGGACCAAGACGACGGCTGACAGGCGCAGGGCTCCTTCTCCGCAGTTCCGGCCGGGCCAGGAGGTCTGGTTGTCATCCCGTAACGTGCCCCTGCAGACAGAATCACGGAAGCTCTCCCCTCGGTACTTGGGCCCGTTCCCCATCGACTCCATCGTCAACCCCTCGGCCGTCCGGTTGAAGCTGCCCGCTGCCATGAAGATCCACCCTACCTTCCACGTTTCACAGATCAAGCCGGTGTCCTCCAGCCCCCTGTGTCCTCCTGCCGATCCTCCGCCGCCGGTGAGACTCATCGATGACCATCCGGCCTACACCGTCCGTCAACTCCTGGATGCTCGGCGGCGCGGGAGGGGGCTGCAGTACCTGGTGGATTGGGAGGGCTACGGGCCCGAGGAACGGTCGTGGGTGCCTCGGCGGTTCATCTTGGATCCTCAGTTGGTGGCTGATTACCACCGTGCCCATCCGGATGGTCCGGGTCCGCCCGGAGGCGTCCATTGAGGGGGGGGCCCTGTCATGGGTCTGCTTCAGTATGTCTGTCATCCACCAGAGGTCACTATAGAGATACCTGGTCCTGAGGCATGACCTCCCTTTGCCATCTGCCTTCCACACAGCTGCAACCCATTGTCATCACTCCAACTCCACAGCTGCTACCTATCTCCATCATCACGTCACCACAGTACATAAACCCGGGCCGGCCACCTCTTCGGCGCCAGTTCGTTACTAACCCCCAAGTGGTAACTCGGCCAGTCAGTAGTGCACGTTGCTCACCTGCTTAAGCTATTTGACTAACTTTGTTTTGTTTCCGTCACAGTGTTTGTCTCCTGTCGTCCGTGTATGCAGCTACCTCAAGACCCGGTCCTTGTGACTGTTCCACACCTCCACCACCTGTACCTCCTTTGTGTGTTAACTGGATTAAACCTGGTTTCGTTACCGTCTATTTCTGAGCCTGTGTTGTTTCTGTGTCTGGGTCCAACCTAACCCTTAACAGTAATTAAATATAACAAATGTATTTGCATTACTTGTGGCGTGATCTCTGCATTGCAGGCCCTTGGGAATAGGACTTGCACAGCATCTGGACTGGAGCTAAAAAACTCCCAGACACCCGTGTCTTTCAGGCCTCGTCGGATTTGTTTAACCTGCTGGGTCGTCCGTCCAAGAACCTGTAAAATTAAACAAAATCAGTGGGGTCTACTAGGATACATTTACATGCTTAATATTCCAAAACTCATTCATTACTATTCATCCATAGCCTTAAACAATGTTAGGGCTCCTTTTGACTCCCCTACTGACTAGCTCAGTGCTACTCCCTCTGGTTTGTACTTTGGGCTTTAACTGAAAAAAGCATGCTATTGTCTCTTTAAGAACAGGCCAAATTACAAAGACCATAATCATAGATAGCTTACAGCATGGAGCAGTATTTTCTCCCTCAGCCACCACCTGTTGTTCAGTGTGACACCAGGCAGGTCCCAGGGCAGTGTCACAGAGAGAATCTGGGATTTGTCTTCTTCTGACAGGTCCTTGGTTCCTTCCAACTGATCAATGACATCAGCACAGAAGAGCCAAATACAATATTTGTAATATAGGCAATCAAAAAAGTAGTTTCTTGGCAATACATTTTTACAACAATTTGATAATAGTGCAGTTTGGAAACACTACATTATATAAATAAAACATGTTACTCCAGACCAGTGCCAAGACATCCCGGACATCCTGATCCACACAGTCTGACAGGGATATGGTTGCCATCTCTGGACTGCCGCCAAAAAGTACATGGATGATTGCTGTGCTTAGGCCAGTGAGACATGGGCCTCCATTCAGAATGAATGACCAACCATCTTTCCTGCAGTCACAAATAAATCACCCTCCAGGAGCTCTTGACTTGTTGAGGGAATAAGGTGGTCACTCTCTCCTTCGAAGAGAAGCACTCTCCCTTCAGAGGAGAAACTGTCAAATAACAGACACAGACATTCTTCTGTATGCAAAACAAATATAGTGTGACATATCTTTTTTTTCATCCAGAAGGAAACCACTCTGGACAGCTTCCATCACAGTGGACAGCACATGCCGTTTTACGCCTTCACCAAAAGCAGAGTCACCTAAGTCAAAAATGTGCTTTTATTATAAGTTACACCACAGGTTTTTGGAAAAACTACACCATCTAAGTCACAGCTACACAAACCTAACATAATAAATTCACATATCTATGTATTTGCAGGAATAGTAAAAAAATTTCACCAATCATTTTGCATGTTAGGGGCCTTGCCCACTCCACCCTGGGCCTCTTGTATAATGAGATGATCACTCTGTGTCTCTCTTCTTCAGAGTCCATGAGACTCAGGGTGAATGTGAGGGGGTCCATATGTTGTTTGTTTTCAAGAGCTGCCTTTGTGAAAAGCTGAGCTGCTTTCTCTGGGTCTGGTTGTGTAGCCCAAGCTTAAAAAAAAGGGTAAATTACATTAGGAAACAGTAACTGAACCTTTAAGATTGTGCATGTGAATTGACTCGCTCAATTTAAAACACACAGTACATACATGAATCGTTGATTATCCTTTTAAAAGCAGCTCTGTGATGTTATGAAGATGCAGCATGGAGAAACCTGAACATATGGTACAAGTTCTAATAATTTGCTATACTATGCTTTATAGCAACACACTTACAATCAGTAGTGAGCTCTGTAGGTGGGATTCCAGGACCAGGTGCAATTCCTGTTGCTACTGATATAGAATGACAACAAATTACTAAGTGACATGACGTGTGTTCAAGGGTGGTCTCAAATCTCATACTTAAGCAATTTCATAACATGCGGGGGGGGGGGGGGTAACTAAAACATGCAGGACCAATGATTTTAATGATTACCTCTACCATGCCTTATAGCAATGTACTTACCATCAATGGTGGCCTCTGTGGGTGAGTTTCCAGTGGCACTTGCTGCTCCTGCTGAGATGGAATGACAGAAATTAGCATGTGAAAAAAAAACTATGTGACAGACCAACTACAGTGGTAGCATTCAGAATATTTCAAGAAATAGTTTTTGCATTTTCACATGACATATTTCAACTTCCAAAACAAATAAAGAAGATAAAACGTCACTACTCTTTAAAAGTACAGAAACTCTACCCTCATCCACATCTAGTCCTGGGTCATGTGAGGCTGATGCTGAGGCAGAGGCACTGGCTGTCCCTGTCCCACTTTCCCTCTCCCTGTTTTGGGTCCTGTCACCCTGTAACTCACTTGAGGGGAATCATTATATCATCAGTTAGTCAATAATGGTCATAACACACATGGCATCCTAGCCATGCACAACTGCCATGCCTTTTGTTACCTAAAAAGCCATATATGCAATTACCATATCTGTTCTGGAATTTGGTCACAATTCTGTTACCAGCACTAGTATCTGGATAAAATACCACATCTCCGTTAGTGTGTAATGAACTTGAACTAATGTATTAAATATTAAATATGTATAGTAAATTGGTTTAATTCCACCTTTCTAATTTCTATTAACAGCAGAGTAGGCCATCCTGGAGCCATAAGCAAAATAAAGCTTAATTTTAAGTAGCTACAAGTATACATGCAAAAAGAATCCCAGCCTTTTCCTTCACACTCTGGTCACGCACCTGAATGAGTGCATGGGCATGTAAGCCATGCTATCATTTTATGATAGGAAATACTGCTCTCTTCTTTGTTGTGTTGCTTGTGGAGTAGGGTGTTCAGTCAATGGAATATTGCAATATCTCCCCACACATAATAAAAATAGAACCACTTTTATAAAACAAATAATCTAGATTTTCACTGATAAAGTTGGTCATACAATCACTTGCAAAAAACAACATCTGGCCTGAATAGATCATCATTAACTGCTGAAAAAACAAAGCTTTTTAGCTGATGTACAAACATCCCCATTAGGACTATTTTCAGTATCGTGCACAGGTCCTATTGTGTTCCCTTAAGTGGGAAAATGGAAATTCCTCTCCACACAGAACACATGGTGTTAAGGGTCCAGTGTCTAAAGGTCTACCAATTATTTCCTACAAGTACAAACAAACACACAAATTAATACATTTATGTAACTCCATCTATAAATCTGAAGACTTAAACAGCAACACCACTGGTCCACAGGATTTCTTTAACAATTGCATTCATTGAGAAATCAAGCATTACCTGTTCTGTGCTGACATTACACTGAAGGGGGCGGATGTATAATGTGGTATGGTGGATGAGGAGAACAGGATCCTTCAAGTATTGAGCTGTATAGCCCTCATTTGGACAAGGGAGAAGTGACAGCTGTCGACTCCTGGTGTTGCCACAAATCCGCATCAACTCAAACCCCCCTGCATCTCTCAATGTTGGATAATTTATATGTATAAATTCAGTAAACTGCTGTGGGCTGTGTAGGTCACCTGAAAAACAAGCAAAAGCAAAACAAAGTTCTTTGAGTAAACATTTTCATAACAATTTACTTTTTTGAATATTTGTTTCCTGTGTCATTACACTAAATTACACATAATGTTTTAATGGATTAAAATATGATTTCTTTAAATGTGTGGATTTCTTGATAAAATACCAATGTCTGGTCAATACTTTCTGTGAATAACTGCAGTAGAAATAAAGACAAAAAATATTTACAGGTACAAAAACATAAAAACCAAAAAAAACACCTTTACATGAACGTGCACATTTGCAAACTGTGAAACAGAGTATAAAATCAAATCACACAATCAAATGACATACCTCGAAAGCACAGGCGCCTCTCCCACAATCCTGCCCTTTGTAGACGCTCCTTCTCAGCCCTTGTGGGCACAACTGCACAGTCTTTGCGGGCAAGGGCACAAAATGTGTGCGTGTATGTAAGTGTGGGTGTGTGAGAAGGTGCACCGGCAGAACCGGTGGTTTGCTGGTTGTTGGCACGCCTTGGTTGTCTTGACCAACCCATAGCACCACCGGCCTGCCTAGTGTAGGGTGCAAACAGCCTCGACACTTCAGCTAGAAAAAGGGAATAATATAGAAAACAAATGCTAGCAACACAAAACCTCATGCTGTATTTGAACTTAACATCACAGCAGCTTTCACTTTAGGAAGGTTACATACTAGAGATCACAGGTTGTCAGCAAACTAACTTACCATCAACAGGATGTCGGCCCATAGAAGTATGACTGGCTGTTCCTGGTCTTGCGGCTGGTATTAATATTGACATGAATATATTAGGATATAATGCTCCAGACAAGGATTCAGCATAGTGTAGCAGATTCTCTGTACTCAAACTTGCAACCTCAGGCATGAGTGAGTTATCAACAAAAATCAATTTAAAAGGCAGAGCTTCCAAATTAAGTCAACAGACGCAAATAGTATAGAAACATTTGCATTAGATTGCAAACTTATCACGCCAAACCCCGCACCTTAGAACTTCTTCGCCTCAGTCAAATGAAATATTTATTAAATAGTATAATTTTACTAATTATGATTACACTGAATATCAAAATGATGTAAGTCATACAAATACAATAGAACAGAATAAATTAGAATAGAATTAATTTAATGTCATTGTACTGGTGTATACAATAAAATGGAGGTTCTATCCGAGTGGGCTCTCTTAAATAAACGCATACTAATACAGATAATACTTTAAGTAAGAAGAATAAAAATAAATGTGATTATGTACATGGCAAGCAACAAACACATCTATACACACACTATACACATTACATTATGAGTAGGCTCACATATGCACCACTCATATTCCACGGGAATATTAGGTATAATTACAGCTATTACAGAATATGACTAAAAGCGTTAGTATATTGCAAAGAGTAGTAATTGCACAAGATAGATATTGCACTGGGAAGTTATTTCACAGTATAGTTATTGGCTATGACGGATGTTCTTTGAGTGCAGAGTTCAGTCTTGCGATAGCCTTGGGGTAAAAACATGCTTATCAGTCTTGTGGCGTGGCCTTTGATGGACCTGTGTATGTATATACACTACCGTTCAAAAGTTTGGGGTCACATTGAAATGTCCTTATTTTTGAAGGAAAAGCACTGTACTTTTCAATGAAGATAACTTTAAACTAGTCTTAACTTTGAATAAATACACTCTATACATTGCTAATGTGGTAAATGACTATTCTAGCTGCAAATGTCTGGTTTTTGGTGCAATATCTACATACACTCAAAAAAATGATTCAAGCCCTTCTTAGAGGTGACACATTTAAATATAATTAGCTTTATTTAAATATATCTATTTAAGATCATATATATAAATATTCAAGAGGTTTAACTAAAAATGTATTAATAGCTCCACCTAAGAGATTGATTTACGTTAGATCGCCAAAAAAAAGTGTCATACGGGTCCACCCTTTGCGCATGTGCGAGTCAACGAGCGCTTTGCGCATGTGCGAGCCAGCGCGGTCTTTCCGTCCATCGCTTCATCCTCCGGCTGCAACGCGAAGGAAACGTTTGGAGGACGCTGCAAAATAAAGGGGAAACTCCACTACTTGGTAAGTGTTCGTTTTATGTGTAGATAAGATGTATCTAACTGTCAATAACGTTAATTCCGTAATACTGACTGAAATGTGTGCAGCAGATAAGCGAGCCGGATTTCACTCTTCAAAGTTGAAGGGAGTTGGTGTCTAGCTAGCGCTAATTTTAGACTTTACCGTTAGCTACCGTTTCATACAGCTCTAACGTTATAGCTAACGTTAGAGGCCACATTGACTGCTTTGGTTAACTTATTTATTGCTCTTTGTCACTACAATGTTGGACTGGGCAAAATTGGCCTGTAGACAAAAGTGTGTGTGTGTGTGTGTGTGTGAGAGAGAGAGAGAGAGTGTGTGTGTGTGAGTGTGTGTGTGTGAGAGAGAGAGAGAGAGAGAGAGAGAGAGAGAGAGAAGAGAGAAAGAGAGAGATATAGTTAGTTAGTTAGTTAGTTAGTTAGTTAAGGCGTCGTCAAGTAGCCACGGACTGAAGCGGTCAATGCCACGTTATGCTAACGTTAGCCAGTTCAAATGTCTGTGGCTCGTTCAGTGATTGTGCATTTAGGCAGTAGGTGAACTTAAAATGGCAGCCTGTCAAGCCCGGGCTGCACACTGGGCAGCTCCTTATTTTCTTGATTTATTTATGGCGGCAACGAGTGGGCGTTTTAGGGGTTTGTGGCTCGCCAGGTGCAGTTAAGGCGCCTACAGTTGATTCGCGGTAAAATTGTAAACAATTTCTGCTACATTTTGGCATATGCCACAATATTTAATGTTAACAGATAATTATATTTTTATTATCAAATTCTCCATTTCCATCTGAGTTTTCTGCATCACAGAAATCATAGGGCCACATTATAGTTTAAAGTATAACACCTATGCACAAACATGTTGACTATATTCATAATTACTTTCATTTGGATACATTGCTTGAGTATTTTCTCCACTGCTAACACCTAATATATGTATCTCATCTTTTGCAGTTTAAGTTGTAAAGCAGATTGTGGCAACCTCCTAGGGATGGTAAGTAAAAGACAACTTGCTCAATGCGAGTAGGCCTACAAGCTGATTTGCATCATTGTAATTTGTTCAATGTGATATGTGCTAATTTCTTTTATTCTCCTTTTTAGGATTATGAATGTGGCAGTGCAAAGAATGCAGTTTGGAATTAGCTAGCAGGTATTTGTTGTTGCAACATTTTAGGCAGGCTCATTGGCACTTTAGGGCAGTTATCACTATTCATGTCCATATACAGATTGTCCCTGTACTTTTAATACATGGAGTAAGCTTTTAAATCACACATACAAAGTCATGGAAAACATCAACTTCAAAAATTAAAAAAAAAACTAGCCAAAATTAAATGGCTGCATTGTTTGTTTTTCAGGTAAATGCAGAGTTTATGCGGATCACCACCAAGCCACTGCAGTCAAAGTTCATGTCACAGCGGCTGTGGCTCAGTGGTAGAGCGGTTGCCTGCCAATCGGAAGGTTGGTGGTTCGATCCCCGCCCCTGCAGTCATTGTCGAAGTGTCCTTGGGCAAGACACTGAACCCCGAGTTGCCCCCGGTGCTGCGCATCGGAGTGTGTATGTGTGTGAATGTTTATCTGATGAGCAGGTGGCACCTTGTACGGCAGCCCCTGCCACAGTGTATGAATGTGTGTGAATGGTGAATGTTCCCTGTAGATGTAAAAGCGCTTTGAGCAGTTGTTAAGACTGGAAAAGCGCTATATAAATACAGCACATTTACATTTACATTTACAGCTTGACCACTTCTCAGACAAGCTGATGCAGATCTTCAAAAGCAAAGGAGTGAAGGGGCAGAGAATTAAGGAAGTCCTGTCCATCACAGATTTGGTTAGTTAAAGTGCATATAATGCACTTAGCTGCTTATTTAAACACATTTTATAAATGGCATACTTGTATAGTGCTTTTATCCAAATAGTTTTTTTTTTTTCTTCTTCATTTGATTTACCCACACTGATGGCCTATGTAAAATATGCAAGACAACTGCAAACTTGCTTGTTGGGGGCATTTAGGGGTTAGATCTTTAGACAACCTGCTCCTTACCTGTGCCACCTTAACAACCACATTTGGCTAAATTGTCATTTTATTCACCCCTGCTTCAGTGTGACAACATCAACACCAGGAGGGAGTGTATCCTGAAAGGCCTTGTCATCTACCTCAATGAAGATCCAGACACCTTCTTCAAAGACTATCTGGTAAATTCATCACATTCTGTTTGTCATGTAGTGTTGAACAATTGCTCCCTCTTACTTTTCCCATGGCACACTTTATAAGGACAAAGCCTTATAGCTAATTGGCTAATTGTCACTTCCTCCAATGTGATGAAGTTATTGCTGTTGATAATGTATGCCCTGTATCACTTTGTCTGTCCCCTTATTTCTTTGCCCGTCTTTATTAAACACTTGTGGTGGTTTCTGTGTTTGTGGTGTTTAGGCGCTTGCGACTGAGGATGCAGAAAGGGACCTAGCAACCACAGTCATGGGGATTTATGTGATCCGAAGAGATGGGGATCAGGAGCCTGAGGACGTTGGAGTTGTGATTGAAGGCATCAAAGTCCTGAAAAACTTGGGCAGTGTCATCCTGGGCTTTGTCATGCTTTTTGGGCTCATTTATGCCCTTGATCTGAGTTTTCCAGACAACCTCAAATACACCTTTTGAGTTTTTCCAGAAGATCAAAATGAATTTGGATGGGCACAAGCTGAATGCAAAGATACAACAGCTGAAAATCAAGTTGTTTGCATAAGATAACACAACCATGTGACAATCTACCTTGATGGAGTTTTTAAGACTGAGATTACTTGGGCTTGGACAAGTGTCTACCTCCTTGGTGCCATTCATCTCTACTTATTTGATTTCATGACTCTCGAGATGGATTGAAATTGATCTAAAAACAGTTTAACACACTGTACTTTGTAAGTGGCCAAAACTTTTTTTAATGAAGCAAATTACATTTCTGTGGAATTTTCTTTAAATTACTTCCTTGCTGGTTATAACATGCAGAATGTTTTGTGATAATTTTTTTTCTTTTGTTAGTCTTAACAGTGGTCCACAAAACTTTATGTTAACAGCTACAATAACTCACCAACCACCAAGACTCTTTTCAATTTAAATGAACCGTGGTTGGGAATTTTGTATTTGGCTATTGGTTGTAGATGCCAATTGCAGATTTTTTTTTTTTCTCTTTATGTAATGCTAGTTCAAGGCAAGCAACTATACTTATCCAAATAGTTTTTGCAGTGCATTTGGTCGTGGGTCAGGAGTTTGACACATGTAAGCTATAGTGTCTTTGTTGATGAGATTTGGGGTAGCTGGGCCTTCATTTGTACCAGTATACTGTTAAATCAAGTTCATATGCTTGAATTTTGTCTAGTAAAAAAGGTTAAGATCTTCAGATTTCGTTTAAAGATGCCCTCCAGACATTATTAGTGTTAAGACGCATACAAATATGCATGGAACAATAATTTGTCTTGGTTTATTTACGCCGAAAAAGTATACTTTTCAAATGTAAAAGTACTCCATGTAGTACTCCTTCCTCATTAGAAGTTCCAGAAGTTTTCCTGCTGGACTCAAGATGTCCAGTGGTGCAGTAGCATTCACATGTTATTGCGTGCATGTTTTACATGCATGAAGTACTGCACACCCATGTTCTGTGTATGTGCACTTTACAGCTTTAAGTTTCTACATCACATTATTATTGAATTTTGGATCAGACTTGAAGTCCAAATGAGTTGTGATATCACAAATTGTGCAAGTAGGCCTGCCCCTTGAACCTTGATTATTACTAAGCTCGGAGTAAATTCCCAATTTCAGCAGGGGAGTGTGAAAACAGCCTTTTGTCTTAAACTCTGCACATGTTTGAGATTCACTGTGTAGTGATACTCACTAAGTTCACATATTGTTGCAACTGTTTTGTGAGTTGTGGTAATATAAATGTGTGATATGTGAATTCCCCTTATTTTACATCATTCAGCACAGTGTTGCTCAAACAAGAGGAACAAGACAAAACATTTGAGTGGAGGGTCTCTAAGTTAAAGATGTTCAAATCTTAATGTATTTCATTAAAAAGTGTAAACCAGGTTTGTCTCATGTGTATGTTTGTGGGGGATCAAATTAAAAATGTATGTAAATATTTTCTTTTCTGATAATTATGTACATTTGAGTTGGACAAATGTAAATCAATTTCATGTAGTTAATGTAATTATTTCATTTCAGTTGAATTTGTTAAAAATTTGTTAGGCTAACTCAATGACTTACTATTGTATCTATTTGAAAAAAATAATTTAGTCTTGCTCATTTATATTCTGTTGTATTTATTTGATATAAATTACTTAGGCTAACTGATTAACATTCTGTTGAATGGATTTTCTTAGTTTGAGTTGGGGGTACATATATTTATTGGATGGAAATCCTGCCCACAATTTAATTGCGTTCATCCAATGAGTCATTTTTTTGAGTGTAGGTGTATAGAGGCCCATTTCCAGCAACTATCACTCCAGTGTTCTAATGGTACAATGTGTTTGCTCATTGGCTCAGAAGGCTAATTGATGATTAGAAACCCTTGTGCAATCATGTTCACACATCTGAAAACAGTTTAGGTCGTTACAGAAGCTACAAAACTGACCTTCCTTTGAGCAGATTGAGTTTCTGGAGCATCACATTTGTGGGTCAATAAACGCTCAAAATGGCCAGAAAAAGAGAACTTTCATCTGAAACTCGACAGTCTATTCTTGTCCTTAGAAATGAAGGCTATTCCATGCGAGACATTGCTAAGAAATTGAAGATTTCCTACAACGGTGTGTACTACTCCCTTCAGAGGACAGCACAAACAGGCTCTAACCAGAGTAGAAAAAGAAGTGGGAGGCCGCGTTGCACAACTGAGCAAGAAGATAAGTACATTAGAGTCTCTAGTTTGAGAAACAGACGCCTCACAGGTCCCCAACTGGCATCTTCATTAAATAGTACCCGCAAAACACCAGTGTCAACATCTACAGTGAAGAGGCGGCTGCGGGATTATGGGCTTCAGGGCAGAGTGGCAAAGAAAAAGCCATATCTGAGACTGGCCAATAAAAGAAAAAGATTAAGATGGGCAAAAGAACACCGACATTGGACAGAGGAAGACTGAAAAAAAGTGTTGTGGATGGATGAATCCAAGTTTGAGGTGTTTGGATCACAAAGAAGAACGTTTGTGAGATGCAGAACAAATCAAAAAATGCTGGAAGAATGCCTGACGCCATCTGTTAAGCATGGTGGAGGTAATATGATGGTCTGGGGTTGCTTTGGTGCTGGTAAGGTGGGAGATTTGTACAGGGTAAAAGGGATTCTGAATAAGGAAGGCTATCACTCCATTTTGCAACGCCATGCCATACCCAGTGGACAGTGCTTGATTGGAGCCAATTTCATCCTACAACAGGACAATGACCCTAAACACACCTCCAAAATGTGCAAGAACTATTTAGAGCAGAAGCAGGCAGCTGGTATTCTATCGGTAATGGAGTGGCCAGCGCAGTCACCAGATCTGAACCCCATTGAGCTGTTGTGGGAGCAGCTTGACCGTATGGTACGCAAGAAGTGCCCATCCAACCAATCCAACTTGTGGGAGCTGCTTCTGGAAGCTTGGGGTGCAATTTCTCCAGATTACCTCAACAAATTAACAGCTAGAATGCCAAAGGTCTGCAATGCTGTAATTGCTGCAAAGGGAGGATTCTTTGACCAAAGCAAAGTTTGATGTAAAAAAAAATCTTATTTCAAATACAAATCATTATTTCTAACCTTGTCAATGTCTTGACTCTATTTTCTATTCATTTCACAACGTATGGTGGTGAATAAGTGTGACTTTTCAGGAAAACACAAAATTGTTTGGGTGACCCCAAACTTTTGAACGATAGTGTGTGTATGTGTATGTGTATATATATATATATATATATATAATGTTGCTATAGACATGCTCAAGTGTCTGCTCTGTACATGCTGACTGAATTTTGGGAGGACAGTCTTTAGATTTGCTTGGTTGAGGTCGCTTGCAGTTATAAATAAAAATCCATAATGGTTTGCACTCTGCTGTTTGCTAATGACAGTTAGCTGATGGCCCATAGCTGCTACCGGTGGTATAAACAGAGCAGTAACCATGGCAACTGTGAATTCTTTCGGTATTGAAATGGAAACAATTTATGGATAAGTCCGGAGAGCAGTGTTTATCAATGACATTTACGTTTGTGCACAATTTATTGTTTGTCTACAGACTCCGTTTCCTCTGCTCTTACCAGAGTCTTCGTTCCTGTGGTATCGGTGGGTAGCACAACCCGCTTTCATAACGTTAGCCTCCTCCGGAGTAGTCTGCCATGGTTCCGTGATGATCAGAACGCAGCAGTGTTTTTTCAGGAGTGTAGATGTGTTAACTTCCAAGTTCATTGCTAAGTGATCTTGCACTCGTGACGAAAAGCGTAGGTTTGTGTGCGTGTCTCTCACTAGCCTAGCATGTAACTCCTATCACACCGGTTCTGCAGCCTCGCATTTGTTTCCTTTCTCTGCCGCTTCTCGCGTGGTGAGTAATTCAAGGTAATTTACCGGCGGATCTGAAGAGCTACATCTCGTTAAAAACATAACTGCACATTGAGCTGGTGTTTAGTAACGTTAGTTCACGTCAACTGTGTGATATGTTTACGGATGCGTAAAGTAGCACTAATTGATAAATACATTGGTGCTGCAGCGCCTAACTTTACGTGTCAAGATGAGGCTGCCTGCACAACGTTAACGTTACATCTGCAAAATTAAAATTAAACCAAGTTAGAACAGAGAGCGGTAACGTTAAGTAACTGTTGACATTACTAAACAATGCTTTAGTAACAGACCCTCAACCTTCTATTCCCCGTTTGGTTTTTCCACTCACGTTCGGGAGCAAAGGTTTTAATTTGATTTAATTTGAGGGTCTGTTTCTGCCTAAAAGGAAGTTTTTCCTCGCCACTGTCGCACTGTTGCTTGCTCTGGAGGAAACTACTAGAACTGTTGGGTCCTTGTAAATTCTGGAGTGTGGTCTATCTGTAAAGTGTCTTGAGATAACTCTTGTTATGAATTGATACTATAAATAAAATTGAATTGAATTGAATTGCTTTATGGCGGGGAAAAGCCATGTAGATTCGACCGATGCAGTTAAATGCTAACCAACCAATGGGCAGAAGTTGACCCCTTAAGACCAGCCCCTCTTCATTTGCATAATGAGGCAGGAATGCATGAAGAAATGTAAAATTGACAGGCAGAAATAAATACCAGGGGTGAAAATAAATAGGGTAGAAAATGCAACGGAAGAATAAAACAGACAAATTTAAACACACACAGAAATAAATACATTTAAAAAATAAGTAATTAACCCTCTATGGCATGAATTTTTATTTTAGGAGGAAACAAATATTTCACCCTAGTTTTTGGGAGTTTGGCGGTCCGTGATAATATATAAATCATAAAATGCCCCCCCACCAGATTTTGGTTTGTTACCTCAGGGCAACAATATGCTATGAGGGTCCTAAAACGCCAAGGTTTTATATATTATATAACAGGTGTAATCAGGAACAAACAAGCAACAAATACATTAGAAGTTTTATTTCAATAACAACAACAATTTTAACAAGTATTATACTATGAGGAACACACTGAGCCTTAGTCATTCACTCAAAATTTAAATAAATAATCCATTGACTGGTGATGCACCCACGGTAACTAAGCGCACCCTTTGCCCTTTTGTATTAAATGTTAGTACCTCAAGCCTTGGAGGTGATTGCAGAATTATTTACAAAGATGTCCAAAATAAGGACCAAAAAGAATATTGAGACATGTACTAATCAGGAAGGACGACACCCAGAATAATAGACTTGTTAAAAAAGGGAGCAGAAAAAGAACACAACAGTACCGATTGAATCAGTGTTTTTCTTTTTTACAAAGTACAGTCTCTTTTATTCTGTGTGAAACCTCAGGAAGCAGTTGCTGGTGGATGTGAAGCAGAGGTGGACATCACATTTTTGGCACTTGGCTTTAGGTGTACCATTGCATTCTGGAACCTTGCATCTCCCTTTCTTCTCACACATGACCATCCAGTGGGCTGTTGCGTCCAGACGCACATCTGGGACCGGAATGGGTGTAGTGGGTCCTCTTCTCCTCTTTTCATCATACTCCCCAGCAATTGTGGAACGGGGACGACCTCTCTTACAATCCAGATTCTTGCCAGTTTTGCACAGGCTTTCTGCAATATACGACTTGAACGTATAAAGCTTCATCTGTTCCTTTTTCCTCATCCCAGTGCTGCTGCAGTCTCTCCTGTAGAGCAGCCAGGCAGTCACGATGGTCATGTCGATAAAGTGGAACATCAGCCGGTGGTACCACTTCTTCGACCTGATTTTATTGCGGTACAGTGCAATGAGAGAGTCCAGCAGATCAACCCCACCCATATTCTTATTATACTCTCTCACCACAGCAGGACTGGGGACTTTGATGACCTTCTTCTGTTTGCGATCCCACCTCAACCTTGGTGACTGGGTGTGCGCCAATGTAGTAACTGAGCAGACTAACTCAACGGTTATCATACCACTTCACAGCATGCAAGGTGGTTTCCCCAACCATGGCCGTCTTCTGTTCAAAAGACCCACGTCCTGTTCTCTTCAACTCAGCGTTACACATCAAGTTGACACCCGGTAGTCTGTTGCCACGAATAGTACCAGTACAGTGAATTCCCTGGTGAGCTAGTGTGAGTATCAGAGGGACACTTGTGAACCAGTTGTTAAAGAATAACTTGTAGTTCTGCTGTGTGGGTATTGGCTGGGCCAGGCAAAGGACAACGTTGTCACTTGCTCCTACATCCGGCAGCTCAGGGGGTTGCACAACTCTCCCTGTGTAAATCTCAAATTGTGCGGGACACCATCAGAGCCAGCCAAGATAAGTATCTTGTAGCCCCATCTTTTGGTTTTGATGGCAGATATGGTTTGAGTCTATTTCTTCCTTGAAAGGGACCATCTGCTCATCTACAGCCAGCTTCTCACCCATTGGGATGTCTGCAGCTTCAAGGTAAGATGAGTGACCAGTGGTCTGATTTTGGGAGTAGGTCAACATTTCTCCTTGTCTCACTTGATTGTTGTTGTTGAAGTGCAGGGATTTTTTGATGAACTCCCATCTGTTTAGTGCCATGGTGTCAGCTACCTGGGACACTCGGGTGGCTTTGTTCCAAAACATGCGGGTGCCTGGTAATCCAAACAAGGACATGTACACTGCTGTACCCATGAACTGCTCAAGTTCTTTAGTAGTGATGTTAAGGGGCTTGTTGGTGTCACACTGAATGGCATATAAATTTGACTGTTCTACAACTACTTCCAGAAGGTCTTCAGAAAAAAACATCTTGAAGTATTCGTAGGGGCACATGATATTGTCTTATTTTGGCAGGCTGGCCTGCCATTCTGGGTAATCAGTGATGTTGGCACTGTGGGGTGTCCACCGGGGTAAGCGTGGAACATCTTCTTCTGATGCATCATCATCAACTTCATTGTCCTCTTCATCCACAGACTCATTGTCATCAGATAGGCCATCTGTTTTCAAAAAGGGAAGGTTAAAATTAGAATAGGTCAAATACCTCTCTTCACCCACCCACACGCACACATGCTCGCGCACACACACACGCACACACACACACACACACACACACACACACACACATATTGGGGCTCAGTGGTAGAGCGGTTGCCTGCCAATCGGAAGGTTGGTGGTTCGATCCCCGCCCCTGCAGTCATTGTCGAAGTGTCCTTGGGCAAGACACTGAACCCCGAGTTGCCCCCGGTGCTGCGCATCGGAGTGTGAATGTGTATGAATGTTTATCTGATGAGCAGGTGGCACCTTGTACGGCAACCCCGGCCACAGTGCATGAATGTGTGTGAATGGTGAATGTTTCCTGTAGATGTAAAAGCGCTTTGAGCAGTTAAGACTGGAAAAGTGCTATATAAATACAGCATTTACATTTACACACACGCATGTTCATTACATACAGTATGTTACTCTACTGACTGAATTCTGATCTCCTTATTCTCCCTCAAACCTGATTCTTGGGTCCACTCTTCCTCACTGTCACTCTCCTCAAGCTCACTGTCCTCACTGTCAGAAGGAATAAGCCTAACTGCTCGATCATCTTCCTTACACCCATAAAATGTTTGTGCATCCATTTCCTGTAAGTAATAGTAAATAGTAAAGCAAAAAATTGATTTTGGTGATAACTATGCATCCCTGCACATCTCTATCCATGAGAATGTTATTGTTCAAACAAAAGTGGTCTAACTGCGCAATGTTGCCCTGAGGCAACGAATGAAAAACTACCATTTTACTATATAAATAAAGACAAAAAGTGTCTTTACTCAATCAAATATGCTTCTTCACATATTAAATTACATCACAGATATTATTTATACAAAGTTATTCAATTTAACATGTGAAAAGTGAAATTTATCTTACCTTCTGCTAGCAGTGTGTCCAAGTCGGCAATGGTTCCAAAAGGACTTTTCCCGCCACAGACAAAAGGTCAAACCGACGCCCACCTCAAATTTCATTGGTCACAGACTTATCATCTGACTTTTAATTTGATTTGTTACTTTTAAAAACTTAAAGGGGGGGTGTGTGGGCCAAAATAGTGTTTGTTGCCTGAGGGCAACATCATGCCATAGAGGGTTAATAAATAAATAAGGTAATTATTACAAAGGTGAATAAATAAAGAAGCTAATTAAAAGAGATATATACATTTATGTCTCACGTGTAATTTATTTCTACCTACATTTATTTGTTTATTGTATTTTTTGGGGCAATTAATTGGATGCTTATTTATTTATTGAGCATTTATTTATTTCTGTATTTATTTTAAATATGGTAGACATGGTCCTCCATAATGGTGTGTGCCAGCTCTGAGCAGATGAAATGTTTTGAGTGTGGGGGTGTGGACACAAGCGGAGTCCCCACAGAAAGCAAGCGCCGGCTGATGGTGAGGCTGCGGCGCCAGAAACTCCGTCCGCGGGGGCTGGCGGCCCGGTTCGGCTGATGTTGAGCCCGGTGCCGGGTCCGATGCGGCTGGAGTGACTGGGGCGGCGGGGGAGATGTGGAACCTCGCAGTGCTGCGGATGCGGATACGTTCTAGAGGATTGTCTAATAGACTGAACAATTCCTGGAACTTATCATACACTCTGACCATTCTTATTGTGTTCCAGATCGGTCAATCATGGTCAATGTTTCTGTGTTTGGGACGTTCTTCATGTGTGTAAATTGTATGATTTTTTATGTTTTCTGCACTTAAAGCTTTTGGTTTTGGTGATTACCTGTCTTGGGTTGGGCTATTGCATAATGGTGTACAGTGTTTGTTGAAGATGGGGGAAGGGCTGAGTTGGCCCATTCCTGTGCATAGGGGGATACGACAGGGTTGACCTACATTGGGACAGCTGTATACTTTAGCAATCAAGCCTTTCCTGTGCAGGATGAGAGCTCGACTTTTCCAGCCGGGTCTTCAGGTATGGTGCGTCCTCTTACTGTTTCACCTTATGCCGATGATGTCAATGTTTTAGTTTGCAGTCTGAAGGATGTCAAGAGTTTGCAGGATGCTCTTATGAGAGGAACACATCTGCACGGGTGAACTGGGCTAAAAGTGAGGCATTGTTAGTGGGTCAGTGGAGAGATGGAGCAGTGCCCAGTCTGCCAGGGGGACTTGAGTTTTGATTATGGAGGGGTTTGTACAGAGGAATTGGGAGGGAGTGAGGGAGAAGGTGTGCGCTCGTTGTTTAAATGGCGGTGGGTGCTGCCTCAGCTGTCCTATAGGGGAGTTTTGGTCGCCAATAACTTGGTTGCCTCGACCCTTTGGCATAAGCTTGTTGCCGTTGTACCACCTAGAAGCCTGATGGAGGACATTCAGAGAGCCATGGTGGATTTCTTCTGGTCGGAGAGGCACTGGGTGATGGCAGCTGTTCTGTACCTACCTGTTGCTGAAGGGGGCCAGGGGCTGGTGATATTCTATCAAAACTTGCCTCCTTTCGTATCCAGACTGCCCAGAAACATTTGTAAAACTGTGGACCCAGCTGGCTTGATCCAGCCCGATTGCTCCAGAGGAGGGCTGGGCGGATGGGTTAAGGGTTGAACACCCTTATTACCTGCTGATGGACAATTTGGTGGGTTTTAGTAGTGTGTGGGCTGTGAAGGGTGTGTTGTGCTCTGTGGGGGAGGGGGGGAGTTGGTGCTCAAGTTTGATTGGAATGCATAGAACTTTCTATGATTGTATTGGTTTAGTTTTTTTGTCTGTTTGTTGGTTCTTCTGTGATCTGAAAATGGTCCAATAAAGGCTTTTAAAGCATATTTTACTGCTTTTTACACTGCCCCTGTGGGTCAAGTACAAAAGGGCAAGCTTCAATGCTGCGGGTTGCTTATAATGATTGTCTGCGCATTCTACTAAGGAAACCTTGGAGATATAATGCAAGTGAATTGTTTGTCAAGCAGGAGTAACTGTATGATACGGAAGGATTCCGGAGCGGACACCGGAGTAAAGAGATCAGGCAGGATTTATTGATTTACTGGATGAGCCAAGGGTAGAGTGGATGTGAGGAAATCCAGGCTTGACAGAGCTCAGGTGATGGTGTGTCGAGGAGCGGTCACAGCGGGCAGGCAGGTAGACAACGAGTAGGCTCAGGGATAGCACTAAGACGGAAAGAGAACAGATTGTAAGCCAATGACAAAAGTAACTTGACAAACTATAAGAGGCCGGCGCATAATACCAGTGTGGTAATCTGACGAACTGGCGATAAGTGAGAGTTGACCAGGGTTTATAACAGCCAGGGTGATGAGTGATGAATCCAGGTGTGATGCAGGCGGTGATGAGGCACAGGTGCCGACGATCCAGGAGATGACACACCCACAACAACACACAGGGAAACAGAGAACACACTGTAAAAAATTAATTCCCCCTTTTGGTTGACTCAACTTCTGTTTTTGCGTCAAGTCAAACTTTCACTCAAACTTTCAGACTGTTGTTGAGATAACACGCATATCTGTGTTTTGCTCTAAAATTCTAATACACAGATGACACAACTGAGCTATTTTTGTCTTCTCAATGAAGTTGAAGTCACCCTCTGGTTCAGCTTGCTACTCATTTTGCACATGCCACAGACCACATTAGTCAACTGTCTTCCAGCGCGGCAGAGCAAAGCGTTACGGATCTCTCTCCTCTATCGGCAGCGCGTTCACTTTTGGCGTAAGTAAACTTTTTTACTGTCTAGCACTATTTCAGTATATTTTTGAGTTTTGTCTTTTCTAAGTGAAAGTTTTAACTAGGGTGATCCGAGTATCCGGTTGAAACGAGTATCCGGTACGGATAAAGCACTTTTGCGATACAAGTATTATACGAGTATATGAGTCAATATCCGTGCTCGGATTGAATACAACTCCTCAACTGTCCGCGCAGCGTTCTGTGATAATCACAGCGCCCACACCCCCCCCCCCTCCCCCCACCTACAAACCCGCTCGGATCATCACCCACAACACAGAACATGGAGAAATGCGCTCCCTCGGCCTCTCTCTCTCTCTCTCTCTCGCTCATCCTCTCGTCTCTCGCTCGCTCCCGCTCCGTCAGGCAGGCAGTCGCTTTCAGGTTTGTTTTTAACTTTGGTTTGTAGTCCTTACATAGTATCCAGTAGATTTCTGGTGAACCTGGTTTGTAGTACTTACATAGTAACCAGTAGATTTCTGGTGAACGTGGGTTTCAGACATGCTGGTTTAAATGCAACTCCCGTTGCGTCTCTGCCATCAGAGATTAATTTTTTTTACTGTCAGCTGCCCCCCCCTGCCCCCTCTCTCTCTGTGTCTCTTTATTACTCACAGACACACACACACACACACACACACACACAACACACACACACACGCACACACATATACCTGGTGGGAAATAAAAAAATAAAAAAGAACCAAAAAAAAGAAAGTTATAGTGAGTATTGAAAACTCTTGTTCATTACATTTTACTTCATAATTGCAACTGCATGTTTGTATTTATTGTTGCAAAACGTTCTGTATATAGTTGTTTGTTACCATGTACAACACCATTGATCTGAAGCTTGATGCTGTCATGTAACTGTTTTCAAACCAGCAATAAATATAAATTTTTTATCAAATCATATCAAGTGCATGCTTAATAACATACCGGTTAAATCCCCGCCATTCCAGAACCCGACCCACTTCCGGTTTAGGCCCCGCCACTCCGAGTACAGATCCGGATACAGATAAGTCATGTGTTAACAGATACAGATACAGATAAGGCTGTACTTGCTCATCCCTAGTTTTAACGAATGACTGTGAACAGCATACACACCTACAATATAACGTGCAGTTATATTGAATTATAACGTGCAACTACCC
>NW_022603192.1:0-23133 GCF_008692095.1 Etheostoma spectabile
GTGTTTTACTCTTTGTACAGAAGTAGTTTGTTGATTCTCTTATTTTCCTCCCCTGGCGTAAAAAAAACCTTTGTATAGTCAGTCATTTCTTGTGCTAAACAATATTATTCGTTACCTAAAGACATATTGTTTTGTTGAGATCAATATGTAATATAAGTTGGCATGTATTATAGAATTGGCTTCATTTCAATATTATTCCAAATTATAGTGTACACACTGCTGAGCATATGACTTGCCTTGGTACACCCTACTTCCCTGCAAATGACTTTGATCTACTTGCTTTTAGAGAAAGAGAAGTAAAAATGCTTGGTTTTACCTGTCATACATTGTTTAAAGAAAAAGAAAATTATTTATTACTAAACAGTACTTATTATAAGACTAACTTTTAATATTGACCAAACATAGCACGATTACTAAATGTATGCAGTACTAAAAAAACAGAATATATGTTCAAAAGTCAATCTAAACGTTATAAATTATTTGTTTAAATTGTTTCCAACCTTACTAATATCTATTCCTCCCAAAACTTTGTTTAGTAGAACAATAAAGTTGTGGACAGTGTAATTGGATCTTTGGCACTAGGTGGGGATCGAACCTAAGATCTTGTGCTAGGTGGAGATCATCACCTTAAGATTCTGGTGCTAGGTGGAGAGACAAACTAAGATCTGGTGCTAGGTGGGGATCGAAACCTAAGATCTGGTGCTAGGGGGATCGAACCTGGGACCTTTGAATCTACGTTAAACTTCCCTTATTCCCAGAAACATTCCAATTTCAGCAATTAAATTAAAATCTGACTTAATAGAAACTATACAACTCTTACATTTTGTGGGTAATTTAGCATCTTTCTCATTTTCTCTCATTTCTTCTTTTTCCTCCTTTTTCCTCTTTTCCTTCTTCCCTCCCTCTTCCCTTTTTCCTCTTCTTCCCCCCCCCTTACAGACTATTGTTCCCCAGCTTTGGCGCCACCCGAACGTATTTGTCCACTTTCTCATCTCCTTTTCTTACCAATCAAACCCAAAGCTCCCTTCATTTTCTGCCAATCCTGAGAGACTTCATATCCATTTCTTGCCAATCAAAAAAGCGCCTCCTCCTGGCAACGCCATCCATTTCCTACCAATCAAAACGCATTTTGTGCTCAATGGCAGCTTTGCCGCAATCGCAAGAGAAGACGACTCATCTCGGTAGAAAATATAATAGTTAGATTTTACTATGCATACAATACTATGATGTAATGTGATTTATATGTTATGTGTGTTTTACTCTTTGTACAGAAGTAGTTTGTGATTCTCTTATTTTCCTCCCTGGCGTAAAAACCTTTGTATAGTCAGTCATTTCTTGTGCTAAACAATATTATTCGTTACCTAAAGACATATTGTTTTGTTGAGATCAATAATGTAATAAGTTGGCATGTATTATATTAATTGGCTTCATTTCAATATATTCAAATTATAGTGTACACACTGCTGAGCATATGACTTGCCTTTGTACACCCTACTTCCCTGCAAATGACTTTGATCTACTTGCTTTTAGAGAAAAGAGAAGTAAAATGCTTGGTTTTACCTGTCATACATTGTTAAAGAAAAAGAAAATTATTTATTACTAAACAGTACTTATTATAAAGACTAACTTTTAATATTGACCAAACATAGCACGATTACTAAATGTATGCAGTACTAAAAACAGATATATTGTTCAAAAGTCAATCTAAACGTTATAATTATTTGTTTAAATTGTTTCCCAACCTTACTAATATCTTATTCCTCCAAAACTTTGTTTAGTAGACACAATAAAGTTGTGGACAGTGTAATTGGATCTTCTGGCACTAGGTGGGGATCGAACCTAAGATCTGGTGCTAGGTGGAGATCAACCTAAGATCTGGTGCTAGGTGGAGATCAAACTAAGATCTGGTGCTAGGTGGGGATCGAACCTAAGATCTGGTGCTAGGTGGGATCGAACTGTGACCTTGAATCTACGTTAAACTTCCCTTATTTCCAGAAACATTCCAATTTCAGCAATTAAATTAAAATCTGACTTAATAGAAACTATACAACTCTACATTTTGTGGGTAATTTAGCATCTTTCTCATCTTTTCTCTCATTTTTCTTTTGCATCCCTTTTTTCCTTTTTTTCCTTCTCCCTCCCTCTTCCCCTTTTTCCTCTTCTTCCCCCCCCCTTACAGACTATGTTCCCCAGCTTTGGCGCAGTAGGCAGCGCGTCAGTCTCCTAATCTGACGGTCGTGAGTTCACCCTCACACGGGCAGAGCTTAAAAGACAAAAAAAAACACAACTGAGCTGCAAATACAGTTACAGGTGGTTTGAACAATAGACAACATGTGAATGGAAAATTGTGGGTCTACGGTTATTTCAGAGATTTGCAGTGAGCGTTGTATTGTCAAGCAGAAAGACAACAGGTGTGTTTTTTCGTCTATGATTTACATCGTAGCAGTGGAAGCATTTATCCCAGGGTTGAGTTCCAGCCACAGCAGTTGCATTTAAGGTTTTGAAGCCATATACAACATTACCATTAAGTGTTTTACCCAGGTTTCTTCTTTATTCAGTGATAATTCAATTTTCAGACAGAACAACAGCACTTTAAATGTACATGTTACACTTTCTATTTTACTGTATTATGTACTTGTACTGTAGTGTAGTAATTTATTGTATTATGCTCCGTGTTTATGGGTGTTACGGCAGGTATGAGCACAGTTTCTATTTTTATGGATGAAGTAAATTTGAGATGCTGTTAAGTTTACTCTTAGCAGGTGGAGACATAAGTACTGGCCTTTTCAATAAAGTATTGACTTTTTCCTTGCACAAGTTTGTTTCCAATGACATTAACAATCATACCTTAGTTACGGTCCGTGTGGTGTCACGATTTGGCGTGAGGGTGTGCGCAGGTAGTGTGGCTAAGTGGTCTAAGTGCTGGATTTAGGCTTCAGTCTCTCTGGAGGTGTGGGTTCAAATCCACCACTACCTTTTGCAAATGTACTTAGGAGAGAGAGCGAGAGAGGAGAGAGAATGAATGAAAAGAGGACTGGTGGTAATTATGGCAGCAGTAAAGGTAATAGAAACTATTACTAATAATAGTAGTAGTGCAGGGCGTCCGCAGGACCACGGCAGTAGCTGCATCCACTACTCAGTTGCCACCACAATCCAAGGAAATCTGAGAGGGGAGAAAACACAAGGGCTTCTGGAAAGAAGCAACATAGTTACGTGGATGCTTTTATCCAGTATCACCAAGTACTTTCATAAGATGATCACCTACACACATCATTGCAGGGGGCACCAGATTTGAAATGGGGACCTCTTGATCTGCAGTCAAATGCTCTACCACTGAGCTAAGTTAGCACACCTTGACTGCTGCTTTCCTTTTCAGTATTATTACTTGATTGGCAGTTATTTACCTGCTTATATCATAGTATTTTTTGAATGTGGTCTTATCTGATCCTGAGGGTCTAGATTTCAGGCGATGTGATGCATATTTGAAGATTAAATGCAAGTAATAACTACCTTGTAGCGTCCCTGTTTAGTTTTTACTGTCCAAAATCACAATCTACATATGCAACATTGTAACAGACTGTTACACAGAAGGACACTTACATTCATAATGAATATCAGAACAATAAATATTCATGTTCAACTTATGAACTATTGCTGGTAACATACTTTAAGTGTAAATGGTAACTTTTACTTCAGTTAACAAATACTACAATCAACCATAAGACCAGTTAAATGAGACAACATGCACACCACAACTACACCAAAACACTTACCATCAAAACACTGTTGTGGCCAGAAAAACTGGTCTTCCAGTAATAGTATTTTTGCTTGAAGGCGACTCTCCTCGGCCAAGTGACGCTCCCTCTCCCGCCTCAGGTCACATGACCAGCCACCTGTTCTTTCTTTCGGTAGCCGCTCTGAGCCGACACTCTTTGGACAACACATTTAAACACATGGATGTTTAAATGTTCTTCACGCGGCACATTCTCATCCTTCACCATATACTGCAGGAAAAAAAACATTAAAAAAAAAAACAATGACATTAAACTACTCAGTGATTCCCAAAGTGGGGGTCGCGAGCCAGAGAGGGGGGGTCGCGAGTTGATTTCCAGAAATAAAATAAAAATTTAAAAACGATTAGAAATAGCATAGAGTTAGCCATGATTTTAACACAAGATAAACTAGTGGCTAAATTTAAAATAAACCAAGCAACTAAATAAAAAGGGAAAAGCTGTTTTGATTTTCTTTCTTTCCGAGTAGCGGTCTCCAACATTAACACTACAACTGCCGGGATTCCAAAAGTACTGGAACCGCAAGACTCTAAACTCTATAATCTGTCATGATAAATACTAATTGCAATTTTAATGCGGTACTGTGTTAGGATATCTTTAGAAAAACGAAATAACACCAAAATGTACAATTTAACGTGTTTAATTATACACTTGAGTTGCCCAGGTGCTTCAATAACTCATATCATGGCATAGTAAAACGTAATTATTTCATCACATCTGAAAAAACGGTATGTAAACATGCAAATAAAACCTAAAAGTATTTTCTTTGAACATTTATAACCTAACGTAACCTGTCACTGCCTCCGTGTTGGTGTCTGCTGTGGTGCGCATTGCTCCTCGGACCGCGCCCCCCCCCCCCCCCCCCCCGGCTCTGACCGCGCCCGCTCCCTTTCCTCCTCTAAACTCGTGTCTCAGCTCCTCTGCCAGTTGCTGCCTGAACTTCCTCCAGACAATGTCCCTGCTGGTGCACTCCTTGGAGAGGATGTGTGTGATTCCAGCCAGTTTGAGGATGTATAAAGTGTATAAACACGTAGGCAGCCAGCGGCCATCTAGCTCCGTGTACCGCTCCTTCCACAGAGCGAGCGCCCGGCGCTGCTTTCTGGTCCAGAACGGAGTCCATCCACGCCGTACTCATGGTGGTAGCAGCGTTACCAACCCGGGCTTTACCTTCGCCCCATTGCTGATGCCCACAGTTGTTACTCCAGACCGATAAAACCAACACCACGAAATAGCGAATACAGTATGGCCGAAATAGGTAAAAGGGATTTTTCTTTTTTTTGTCCTAGTGGTAATGTATATAAAAAACTATTTTAAATTAAATATAGAGCTTTTTAACTTGCTGTGCTCCTAACATACTGCACATCCACCTCATTAGGTGAGATTAAGTTCAAATTAAAGTAATGAGTAAATTACTGTAGAATAATGTCATGGCTGTTGTGTATTTTGTGTCGTCAATATGCTCATGTTTGGATACGCCTGTAGTGCGTGCGGGGTTTGCGCGCAATGTTTATAGTGGGGGGGGGGGGTCGCGAGTCACTTGCACCGTTACTTGGGGGTCGCGGGCTGAAAGTTTTGGGAACCCTGCTCTAGGCTATGCCCAACAGTTAGTGGCAGTAATGCAACAAGTTGTTATGCCAAACGCCAATATGACAGAAAAGAGGAACACACATCTGTTCACTCCCTATCTCACTCCCTATTAAGCCCCATTGTACCAATCCGGAAGTTTCCCGAGACTGGGAGTTCTCCCTTATTAGACATTTGCTGGCAGTCAGAAAAACAGTAGGCTCGTTCGAGATGAGCCAGGTCTGCGCAGAATCGATCACGGCGATCGGCGCCCGTTGCATGCCGGTTAGATTTGTGTCCGACTTGATCCCGACTTGCTCTGACGTCATGCACACGTGGGCAACAGAAATCTCACGAGAGCAAGGCGGCCGCAGTTCTGAGACGCAGGCGGCGCAGTTGCTTTTTACCGACTGCAAGAGCCAGGCGGACCAGAGCATGCTGGGAACGCCGGCTTCTCAGCTGATTAACACCTGATTGGTTTACAACATGATGTCGTTTATATAACTTTTTACTGTTTTTGAATCGGAAGGATTTTAAATGCTATTTGTTGATTTAAAGACTTATTCTGTACATAACACATGTGAGGCTGATAGTTAAGTTTAGAAGTCAAAGAGATAAATCCGTTCAGATCACGGATCATCTCCAGTCTGTTGTCATTAAATCAGCAACAGATCGCATGTAGAGCACTTCCCAGCTACTCTGTCATAATTAAAACAACTGGAGACTGTGTACAAGCTGATGTGTGGGTCTGATTATATTTTATTAAATCGGAATCGCACCACAGTGTTTTTGTCACTTCCTGTCCAGCCTGAAGGCAGCTGGAATCGGCTGGAAACTGTCCGACTTTACCGCAGCTTTTTTTGTCACCGCCCCCCGCTGCTGCTGCCTGCTCTCGTCCACTTTACAGGCGAGGCGCAGTTCATCTCGAACGAGCCTAATGTAATGATGGGGGCGGTCCCTGATATTCCCAGGTGGCACGAACGCACCAAAAGGACACCCACAGAGTCCTGGGGTGTGGTCTAATCAGCCAGATTAACTGGAAACACCTGTGTGGGTGTTCATCAACAGAAAGGAAACAGGTGTGTGTATGTTTCTCTAGACGGTATATTAACTCGGCTTTGAACTAGTCCACTCAGAACCGATAACAGGACTCCTAATAGCTACAGCTGAACAACCTGTTGCGATCATGCTGTTTGTCTGGGTTTGCGTTTTTGTTTCTGCTTTCACCGGCCGCTTTGTAACTGGACAATCTCCTCCTCCTCTGCCTCCCGGTAGCCCACAAGAAGTCCCGGTGAACCGCACTGATGTTTTAGAAGCGGCGCAGTTTGCTGTGGTTGAATTCAACAAAGCCAACACAGAAGACATGTTTAATTACGCAATTCTGGACATTACATCGGCTCAAGTTCAGGTAACGTTAAACCTTATTTTTCTACTATGGAAGAGGATTAGGGCCAATGTCAAACTTGTTACTTAATCTCTGAACTCATGCGTTTTCTTCTTTTTGACATTGGCCTTAATCCTTACATATTCAATGACTTGCGTTGTCTTATTGGTGCTCACATGTCTGAGTCCTGTTTACTGTAACTTTAGGTTGTCCAAGGTTTGAACTACTTCCTGGAAATGCTCCTGGGACGTACAACGTGCAAGACCGGCAACACTGCTGCTATCAAAGGCAACGCTGCTGCTAGCGACTGTGATTCCAACTCTGAAGCCAAGGCAAGTGTAAGACTTCAGGTTGTGTTTGAAACTCAGGGAAAAACACACCTAAAGCCCAACAAAGGTTTGCCCCAGTGCATCAATGTTAAACAAGATGCACTAATTGTTTGCTTTTATATTTCAGGAACTTAAATGCACCTTCTCCGTTAATGTAATCCTTTGGGAAGATTCACGAGTCCTTTTTCAAAAGGAATGTAAAGTCAACCACTGATTCTGACTGATGTTGTGAATAAATTATTTAACTGGGTTTCTGTGCCAATATTATTAAAATGGGCCACTATAAACCAGGGCTGTCATTAGCTCACAGATATGCCACTTCTGACTTGAGTCACACATTCCAGTAAGTGACTAGGCAAGCTTGTCTGTGCTGTAACTGCTGCTAAATGGAGACAAGACTACACCGCCACAGTTCTAGGGACTCTGCATCTTGAGATTCCACTACTAGACAAGAAATACACATTTGTATATATTTGCTGTTGGAAGGTTTAATTTCAACTCTGTGGGATTAAAACTCATGACTAAATAGTCTGAATATTTAGTTAGCTGTTAATGCCCCACCTGGTGGGCATGGTGTGAGTCTAAAGCACGACTGAATTGGGAACTAGAGATGCACGCTGGAATCTGACTGTAGCTAACCTGTCAACAGCGGCTCCTGCTGTAATGCTCTGCTTGTGTCAGATACATAGCTGATAAATGGAGATGCAACCAGTCTGCAGAAGGACTCTTCATTGAGGCCCAACTTGTCCAGACCACTAATACTTTTAAAGTTCAATTCTTTCCCTTGTGTTCTCAACCGACCTTCAGACCCTTTTCTCTGTTCCAGGTACCAAACTTGGTAATGTAAAAACAATTCCCCAGTCTAATATGTTTTTTTTTTTTTTTTTTCAACTACTTGACGATTCCCCTATAAATTAAGTACGACCCCCAGGTTGAGAACCCCTGAGCTACTGTACTCAAACACATTTCATTGTGAGAAGGCTGTTCCATTTAGTTCTTTACATTCCATACATTCTTAGACTCTGTCACTTCTGTGTTCTTTCAGTTATTTAAACCATTCAAATCTTCAGCTCTTTAAGAAAAACATGTACATTTAAAGTTCTTGTTGTGCTGTCCATCAGATTACCACAGGAGGTAATATCTTCTGCAGCTCTTTTAAAGACTCTACCATAATACCTGCTGGAGATGCCAGGTCCTCATACATGTAAAGTATGAGCTCTACCACTGAGCTACATCCCCTGAAGATCTTCAGATTTTTTTGACTTTTTTCTGAGAGACTTATCTTTATTAATCCTTTTGGGATGAAATATCACTGAATAAAAAAAAAACCTGGGTAAAACATGTAATGTTAATGTGTATATGGCTTCAAAACCTGTAAATGCAACTGCAGTGGCTGGAAATCAAACCTGGGCAAAATGATTGCACTGCTATGGTATAAATCATAGTGGAAAAGTAACACACCTGTTGCCTTTCTGCTGGACAATACAACGTTCACTGCAAATCTTGTAACACAGACTGAAAATAAATGCTAAGAAAGGCATTCATGGAGACGAGTGGCTTCCTGTACCTATGAGATAACACAATATTGTCAATGAAGGCGTTTTTTTATACTGTGATGAGTCATTGGTTTGCTACCACCCTTAAAGAATGCCTTTTGTTGTCTCAATCTCAGAAATAACCAAAGAATCACAACTTCCATTCATGTGCTTGTGCCAGTATTCAACCACCTGAAAGTCACTGTATTTTCAGCATCAGTTGTGGTTTTTTTTGTTTAAAAAACCTATGTACTCCACATACATTGCCGAACTTTGCGTAGGAATCGGCCTACGCCCGTCCTACGCCGGTTTTAGGTAGTATGCACGTTTCAGACATGAGGGCCAATGTGAGCACAATAAAGATTTCTTGAAAAAAGGTTTGTACTTTAAAGTTCTAACTTTTGTCTGTAGTTCTCTATTCTGTCAGGGCTTAACTCTATCTCCCCAACTCTTTTTTTTGTATCTTGTTATGTCTTTGCAAGAAGTACTATGCTTTTGGGTCATCTGTCCATCCGTCAGGCCAAAGAAACAGATACCAGCATGTAACTTTGCAAATCTGTGGCTCACCCTGGCCGCCATCAAAGATCCCATTTGGACCTCCAGAAACTTCCTGGTAAGAAAGCACATGCAGATCCCATTCCCTCAAAACGTGAATCACAGCTTTTCCAGCACCTGGACTTGATCAGACTGGGAATATGCCAAAGAGATGTTCACAAGTTCAGCCGAGGTAAATGCTCGGCCCACATTCACACAGACCTAAAACTACTCACTTAATGCTGGTTACAATATTCTAAAATAAAAAATGTCAGAGAAAAATTGCAAAGAGTGAAGGGTGTTGATAACATTTTTTAACAAGGTATTGGCTCATCATTGCTTCAGTAGACTCCTTCAAGACTCTTCAAGGTAAGCAGGAAGCTCACATAAATGATAGTTATAAGGTCTACCAAATGTTTAACTTTGCTTAGGGTGCGCTAGGTCCTGGATGGGACTACTTTGCCTTTCGAGACACTGACTAGTCACATTTACTTGATGGAAAATTGCTAATAAGGTGTTTTAAGTGGCTTGTTGGTCTAGCGGTATGATTCTTACTTTGGGTCCAAGAGATTATGGGTTCAACTCTCAGACGAGCCCTGAAGGAAGGAGCTGTTACAAACCTAATCCGTAATTTAAAGTCCAGTTTATTGTTAATTTAACACAGATTAGGAGGAAGCAAATTGTAGTACTGCATGTTGGCAAATTTTCATATCCTGCTTCAACTGCACACAATGGAAATTTTTTTTCAAATGTTTTATTTCAAAAGTAGTCTGTCGTATAATAAATCAGAAAGCTCAATCTGGCAGTGAACCAAAAAACACTACATGCCAAACAAACTACTTGACCATTGCCTTTCTATTCACTGACAGATTGTAGCTGAATTTCCTTGATGGAAAATTGCTAAAACTCTGTGTTTCATGGCTCGTGGTCTATGGGTATGATTCTTACGTTGGCTCCGATAGGTCCTGGATGATACCACTTTGCCTAGAAGTAAACGCATGGATTGAATAATCTGGTTTATTTATTGAGTGTGATGGAAAAGAGAGTGTCATCGGCGTGGCAAATTCATCACAATACTACTATCACTTTTTACTGACAAAATGAAGTCTGTGTTTTGGTAAAATATTTTGTATCAAATGTTTCCTGTTGTCAAATGATATCGGGAAACTGACTCGTTCAGTGGAGCCGTGAAAAGACCCCATGACAATCTACTGACCATAGTCTTTCAAGTCAGTGACAAATCCAAGCTGCAATTCCCTTTTCAAGCTGCATTTCCTTTTTCAAGCTGCATTTCCTTTTACCCAAATTCAAGTTCCATGTTGGTAAAATGTTTTGCTTCAAAAATAGTCTTTTGTCCACTATAGTCAGAAAGCTCAATATGGCAGTGGAGCTATAAAACACTACATGCCAAACAAACTACTTAACAATTGCCTTTCTAGTCACTGACTGATCACATTTACTTGATGGAAATTGCTACTGCTAATTGCTGAAATGATTTTACTTTTCGTTGGTCTAGCGGTATGATTCTCCCTTTGGGTGTGAGAGATCCTGGCTTCAACTCCCGGACGAGCCCTGTAGGCAGGACCTGTTCAAACCCTAATCTGTACTGTTAAATCCAGTTTATTGTTAAATTAACCCAGATTAGGAGCCAGCACAATTGTAGTACAGCATGTTGGCAATTTTCATATCCTGCTTCAACTGCACGCTACAGAAACAACTGAGAAAAAATATAAGGAACAAACAAGCAGGACATGGCTCCTTGTTCATTGGTCTAGGTTTATGATTCTTGCTTAGGGTGCAATAGGTCCTGGATGAGACTACTTTGCATAGAAGTAGAGGAATGGATTGAACAATCTGGTTTTTATTGAATGTGATGGAAAAGAGTGTCGTACGTGACGCAAATTCATCAAAATACTACTATCACTTCTTAGTGGCAAAATCAAGTCGCTTTCCAGCTGCTGCATTTATCAATGTCGATCATTCTTACGCTCTGATTGGCTGATACGAACGTTTCATGAATCTCACGTAAAGCCTGTCGTAAAAGGATTTTGCGCTCATATCTACCACACTCTTTTTTTGTTTCATGTCATGTCTCGGCAAGAAGTATTAGGTTTTTGGGTCGTCTGTCCATCTCTACATCAGAATCAGAAATACTTTATTGATCCCTGAAGGGAAACTCTGGAAAAAAAACTTCTCCTTCGAGCCGGAGTTGAACCAGCGACCTAAGGATTTCAGCTTTTTGCCTCTACAGTCCTCCGCTCTACCAACTGAGCTATCGAAGGGAGCGCACACATACATGCACTTCCCATTCTTGTGAATGTGATAACACAGGACCCCTGGACGCACTTTCAGTCTCAATGCCCAGATGTATTAGAAGATTTGAAGTGAACATGTATTGTCTAGTGATGGTGGTATAGTGGTGAGCATAGCTGCCTTCCAAGCAGTTGACCTGGGTTTGATTCCCAGCCATCGCAGTAGATTTCTTTGAGTGATGTTACTTGCTTTTTTACAAGAAGTCAGCAGAAAGGTTACTTGCCAAACTGGTTTGATAAAACATTAGATCTCTTTGGGCTGATGATTATGGCCAAAGTGATAATCACGATTATTTGATCAATATAGAGATTATCACAATTACTTGTTGAACCTCAGGTTAACATGGAACAATCTCAGCAAGGTGATGGATGGATGATTCTGGAACCTTAATCCAGCACCTTAGACCACCCGGCCACACTACCTGCAAGTATTAGCTCTCCACATCGTGACAAACACCGGCACCGTAACTAATGGTATGCTTGTTAATGTTGTTGGAAAAAAAACCTTTGCAAGGAAAAAGCCAAAAGCTACATCCCTGAAGATTTTCAGATTTTTTAAAACTTTTTTCCGAGATAGACTTAGACTTATTTTTATTAATCCTTTGGGATGACTCCACAAGGAAATGAAATATCACTGAATAAAAGAAGAAACCTGGGGAAAACATGTAATGTTAATGTTGTATATGGCTTCAAAAACCTGTAAATGCAACTGCGGTGGATGGAAATCAAACCTGGGAAAAATAATTGCACTGCTATGGTATAAATCATAGTCAAAAAGTAACACACCAGTTGACAATACAACGTTCACTGCAAATCTTGTAACACAGACAAGAAACACATTGGTGGCTTCCAGTACCTATGAGATAACACAATATTGTTTGTGAAGGCACATCTGCAATTTGGTAAACCGTGAGGTGTCATTTGTTTGCTGCCATTCTTAAAGATAACTATTCGTTGTCGGCAGGATTTGAACCTGCGCGGGGAGACCCCAATGGATTTCTAGTCCATCGCCTTAACCACTCGGCCACAACAACCTGAAAAGCAGTACTGTATATGTTTGCTCAAATGTTCATAAACTTTAAACAAATTGCAAATCGTAGTGCACTGCCTGTATCTGTGGATCCTCGTGGAGGCAGCTTGATTGATTGAAATGCTCCCTTATTTGTACCATAACAGAGATCTAATATTTTTTCCAATTGGGTTGGGCAAGTAACCTTTCTGGTTACTTCGTGACAAATAAAGCAAGTAACCACACAACGAAAACTACTGCTATGCTCACCACTATACCACCATCGCTGGACAATGCATTTGGTATACTTAAAGGTTGGCTTTTTTCCTTTTTATTAAATTAAGGCATTAAGATCAATTTCCAAAAGATGATTTTTTTAAATCTCTTTTTAGTCAACTTCAGCATGGGTTCCTAAATGCATGTACACCACTGTATGCATGTGTACCTGCATGCATTTCAAAATGTAGGCCAAGTATGTACTAAAAAAAAAGAAACAGAGCTGTATTGACACAAAAAAATAATTTGACAGCAGAAAGCACCATTTTAAGGACACACAGCAGACCTACAATGAAATTGTAATTGCACTGCTTTGAAAATAGTAAGAACCTTCTTCATCACAAACCTGATGGTGCAGTACTTGATCCACATGGATCCCCTTGCTGTCCCTCTGGCTGTTCCTCTCTCTGTCCCATTTATGTTTTCTTTCTCCTCACTCTCTTTTTCATGCTCTTCATTCTCCTTACCCTCTTCTTCATCTTCCTCACCCTCTTCTTCATCCTCCTCACCCTCTGGAATATCCCTCTCTGTGTCAGATCCCTCCCTTTCATCACATGCCCTCTCTCCAAACTCCCAAAACTCCTCTGGCTCTCCCTCTTCCTGCTCTTCCGTCCCTTGATTTGTTTCTCTCACTGCTGTTTTTCCTCACTTTCTGTTTAATTGGGGCTCTATATCGCTTCCTCGTTTCATGATAAATATTAGAAGAAGATAAAACGTAGGGGTATGCATTACATTTCCCTCCCTACTCAACACGGACATAAAGCCTGTTGATTACTTTACACAAATGTAGCTATTTGTTATCGCAATGCAACACCAAAGAGGAATGAAATTACGTTTTAATATCACAACATTGTGTAGACCTACGAAGGAATGTGACATTTGGATTTTCGCTTCTGCTTCGATGAGTTTGATAGATAGATATTTATTGATCCAAAAATAAGGGAAATTATAGTGTTACAGCAGCGTACAACAGTCACACAGTACAGACTAAAAATATAAATGAAATATACGTACAATATACATGAAAAAATAATAATAATAGGATTAAAAGAACAAATATTTGAACATATACAGGATGGGGAAACAAAATGTGCAACTACCTAAATAATATGCTGAGAAACACGATCAAGTTGTAAACATGTCAAGACCAGACATTTACTAACGTAATTTCACTCTCTGTGTGAGGAGCAACAGGAACACGGTTATGTGCAAGAACAACAAGTGAAAAGGAAACTCACATCTCCATAGATAAATTTGCTAGATTTGACTCCCTGATGGTCTAGTGGCTAGGATTCGGTGCTCTCAGCGCCGTGGCCAGGGTTCAATTCCCGGTCAGGGAAGTGTCACGAATTGATAGATAAAGGAGTTTGAAAGACTGAGTTCCTGTTTTGAAACCATTAACAACAGAAATATTACATATTTTACCCAGGTTTCTTCTCTTATTCAATGATCTCAGAAAAAGTAAAAACATCTGAAAATGATCAGGGGATGTAGCTCAGTGGTAGAGCGCATGCTTCGCATGTATGAGGCCCCGGGTTAAATCCCCGGCATCTCCAACTAGTGTTATTGTCCAGTCTATCAAAGAGCTGCAGAAGCTCTTATTCTGAAAGAGAAAACTATTAAAAGGCAATCTCCTTGTGTTCATGGTGATTAATGTAAAAGTCTGTCTTAATGACCAGATGTGTTGCAAGATTTGCAGTGAACAGTTGCATCGCCCAGTGATGGTGGTATAGTGGTCAGCATAGCTGCCTTCCAAGCAGTTGACTGCTGTTGGAGTCTCAGCCATCGCAGTAGCTTCCTATTAGTGATGTTTGTTTTTAACTATGATTTATACCATAGCAGTGCAAGCATTTTGCCCAGGTTTGATTTCCAGCCACTACCAGGTTTTGAAGCAATATACAACATTAACTTTACATATTCCACCCAGGTTTCTTCTCTCATTCAGTGATCTCACCAAAAAGTCAAAAGAATCTGAAAATCTTCAGGGGCTGTGGCTCAGTGATAGAGCCCATTTTGAGTCTCAATGCCCAGATGTGTTACAAGATTTTCAGTGAACATCGCATTGTCTAGCGATGGTGGTATAGTGGTGAGCATAGCTGCCTTCCAAGCAGTTGACCTGGGTTCGATTCCCTGCTATTGCATAAGTTTTCATTGTGTGGTAACTTGCTTTATTTTTGAAGATTAACCAGAAATTTACTCACCCAACCCGATTTGATAAAATATTAGATCTCTGTTATGGTACAAATAAGGGAGCATATCAATCAATCAAGCTGCCTCCACGAGGATCCACGGACACAGGCAGTGCACTACGATTTGCACTTTGCCCGTGTCTGGTAACTACTAACCAGTTGAAAAGTTTATCAACAGTGCAGAAAGCAGCAGAAAGGCAACAGGTGTGTTACTTTTCGACTATGATTTGTACCATCGCAGTGCAAGCATTTTGCCCAGGTTTAATTTCCAGCCACCACAGTTGCATTTACAGGTTTTGAAGCCATATACAAAATTAACATTACATGTGTTACCCAGTTTTCTTCATCCCAAAAGGATTATTAAAGTTTGTGTTACTCCGTAATAAGTAGGCCTAATGTTTTTTTATTATAGCTTACATTGGTTTCATAACCTTCTCAATTAGTCTCACATCCCTGGACCAATAACGTGGCATATATACAGTACGTATATAATGTAGTTTACATTCATCACACCGGGAACACCACAATGCTTCTTAATCTTTTTATTTTGGTGCGGTCACTTAGAATAAAACATGTATATTGTTTTACATATGCTCACAGCGTGTATTGAAGTCACTTACTTCTTTTTCTAGTTGTTGTCCCTTTCTGATTGTTCTGTATGAACATTAATTATACAAAGAATTAGATATAGCTTATAGAGATTTGTGCATATGCTTGTAAAACATGTTCTCGCGTTGTGAATGGATACCATGGTCTATTTAAGAAAGCCGTGAACGTGCACTTATCCCAGCTATCTCCACCTGGCTTGACATAGCTCCACCTGTTCATCCTGGCTCGGCAAACGTGCAACCGATTAAGCCGCGATGAGCAGATCACACTAAGTCAAGCTGCGCTTTTTCACTTATCCTGGATATCTTTATTCTACTTTTGTGCAACAGGCCCCTGGTTGCTCACACGTTGACTATTCCCATTGGAGTTTTAAAAAAGGCAGTGATTTTAGCTTTGATTTACTCATCAGCTCTTTTTTAAAGTGATTTTAGACCTGGAACGAGCCATCTTTTATTTCCTGTAGAGGTCCAAGTGGGAACGAGTGCAAAGAAGAGTGATGAAGAAGCCAAAGGAGAAAAGAGGGAAAGGAGTGCCGGACCTGTTATTGTTTTTAGGGAGCAGATTTACAGCTATACACTTTGCCGCCATCAAAGATCCCATTTGAACCTCCAGAAACTTGCTGGTAAGAAAGCACATGCAGATCCCCCCCGTGGCTGTAACCAGGATGGCTGCAACATCTAAGTAGTATGTGTTTCATGATTGTACTTTTGTTTTTGAATGGTACATGTACATATTTTAAAGAGTGGTTTTATATCTGTACTGCAAATTTTGACAAACTTTTTGATCACTTGAGGTATTTCCGTGTAGTCTTTGGCATAGGACAGTTACCTTGCAATCTAAAACTGTATATCCTATTGTCTCTGGAACAATAGTTGGCAGTTGGAGGAGTAATGGCTCTTTACAGTGAATATGCAAAAGCAGATGTTCACACATTCAGCCCAGGTAAATGCTCAGCCCATATTCACACAGACCTAAACCTACTCACTTATTGCTGGTTACAGTATTCTAAAATCAACAATGCCAGAGAAAAATGATAAAGTGTGATAACATTTTTTAATAAAGTATTAACAGTTTTTAATAAGTTATTGGCTTTTTCTTTGCAAAGTTTTTTTTTCCAATACCATTACCAAGCATAACTTTAGTTACGATG
Source organism: Etheostoma spectabile (assembly GCF_008692095.1). Lineage (NCBI taxonomy): Eukaryota > Metazoa > Chordata > Actinopteri > Perciformes > Percidae > Etheostoma > Etheostoma spectabile. The sequence continues at coordinate 16,682 of NW_022603192.1, forward strand.
CCGGTGTTTGTCACGATGTGGAGAGCTGATACTTGCAGGTAGTGTGGCCGAGTGGACATTTAGGCTTCCTGCTTCTTACAGTGCAGACGCTTTTGCTGCTTGCTCCTGCCTCTGCTTGCATATTTTTGCTGATAATCTTGCTTTTCCTCTGAGAGAAACTATGAGCAGCGGCTCTTGGATACTTATAAATAACTGGACTATACATTTTTTGTAGACACAGTAGGCTATTGCCATATTTTAACATTTTCCTGCGTGAGTGTGGCCTACCAATAGCTCAAGCCTGTCCTACAGTGACTGTAGCTAAAGCTAATTAGCAGCAAGATGCCTCCTTTCTCCGTGGATGACTACTACAAACTCCTTCAGAAGATTGCACTTCTGGAAACCAAGGTTTACCTTCTAGAAGTGAACGTGGAAGTTAACGGATCTTGTGGAAATGACACCACTTACCATGGACCCATAACAATGGACAAAGCATGCTAACACACGGCTAATTAGCACCAACAAAGCTACAAAGAAACAGGAGGGCTGTAGAACGGGTAACAAATCAACAAGTGGCAGTCCTCCCTGGAACTCTTGTGGTGCGAAGCCTAAGAGTAAATCATTCTCCTGGGAAATGGGAGGACGACTAACGGGCAGGGCACAGCGCCCTGAGATTTGTGATATGACTGGCTGGCCTGCATTATCTTCCGGGCAGAGCGCCTCTCAACCCCTCTACCTAGTAGGACACAGCCGTGGACAGCTGCAAAAGGGAAAATAAGCAACAAAATGCCCCCCCAACAACCTGGTGTGCAACTGGATAACAGATTTGCTCCTCTGCTGCAAGACGCTGGACAGTCATCTGATGACCGGGACTGCGTTTCATCGCCACACAGCAGGGTAAGGACTGAGAGCAATTCAAAAAGTAAAAAGCTAACAACTGGGCCTCAAACCCTGATTGTGGGTGACTCTGCTATAAAAGATTTAAAAAACAGTAAAACACCAAAATACTCTGTTTTCCCAAAGACATGGTGTCTGACTTTACCCAAAAAATCCCAGCTATCATAGCAGAACACCCAACTGTGAAGAACATTATTCTGCATATAGGGTCAAATGATGTTGTAAAGCAACAGTCTGAATTGCAGAGACTGGACTTTAAGGAACTGCTGGACACCGTCAGCTCTCTAAACGCAAATGTGTTTATCAGTGGCCCTATACCGTCAGTCAGAAGAGGAGATGAGAGATTCAGCCGACTGTTGGCACTAACAAATGGCTTTCAACTGAATGTACCGTCCACTCTCTGCAGTTCATTGACAATTTAAACATTTTCTGGGAGCGCAGACATCTTTTAAAGCAGATAGACTTTCCCTTAACAAGCCAGGAGTAAAGCTGTTCACCTCTAATCTGCTTTACTTTCTGCGCTACACATCTGCCAAGGACACGAGACAAGACGAATCAAAACAAAGGAAGACACAAACAAAGTGTGGCAGTGATCCACCACAGCCCCCACCTGAGCAAAGATTTGACCCTGGGACACCACAGAGCACAGATACAAAACCTCAACTCCTCTTTTCACCCATCCAGCACCCCTCTAACACTCTTACCAACCCCAAATCCTTTGAGGAGCCATCGCTGTCTCCACTCACCCTTTCCCCTCTTTCCCCTACCCCATGTTGGAGTTCACTGACCACATGAATCACCTGGTAGATGCTGGAACCAATTTACACCCCTTCCTTCCCCATCTCTCAACCCCTGGCAAAAATAAAACGCCGGGTTCAACCCCGGTTAAAAGTAAAACGCCGGGCTCTTCTGCCAGGAAGTAAACAAACTCTTTCCACTCAGACTGATAAGGACGCTTGTGTGCAAAATCCAGTAAGCATGACCTGATATGTGCCGGGCCTTGGCTCCAGGCCTAGAGACACTCATGACTTTTTCCAAGACAAGCCGGGCCCTGTGGATTCAACTCTTCCTCAATTTATGTTGTGATAGGTAATAGGAAAAGAATGGTGAATAAGCACTTAACTGCAAACTTAGCAAATTAGCATCCATTCCTCGTCAGCTACAGCCTGTCCCAAAAAATGAAAACACACTAACACTAGCCTTACTAAACGTCAGGTCTTGGCAGGAAAATCCTTTTTAATCAATGATTTTATTATCAAACACAATCTAGATTTATGTTTTTAACTGAAACCTGGTTAGACCATAACAACAGCGCTGCTGTTCTCATCGAGTCAGCTCCCCCTAACTTCAGTTTTATGAGTGAGAATAGAGTGAATAAGAAAGGAGGTGGAGTTGCCATTTTGCTTAATGACTCATTCCACTGTACGCAAATATGTTATGGAAAGTTTGCTTCTTTTGAATATGTGGCTCTTCAATTAAGATCTTCCCCTCAAGCGATGTTTCTAAATATCTACAGGCCACCTAAATATTGTGCAACCTTCATTGATGACTTCACTGAACTGCTGTCTATAATCTGTATTAACTTTGATTGTGTAATCATTGCGGGTCATGTTGACAACCCCCAGGACAGGGGGACCAAAGAGCTGTGTTGTGTTTTTGAGAACTATGGACTGACTCAGCATGTGACGAAGCCCACTCACAATAAGGGACACACTCTGGACTTGATTGTCTCAAAGGGTCTGAACATTTCCAAGGTTGTGGTGACTGACGTTGCTCTCTCTGATCATTCCTGTGTTTTCTTTAACGGCACTATCTCTGTGCCCAAAAGTGTCCAACAAAGATAATCAGAAAACGGTATATCACTGAAAACACCAGTGAAACATTTATTCAGCTTTTCTCCTCCACACCCGCCCTCTCGGGCTATCAGTCAGTGAGCTTGTAGACAATTTCAACTGTAAAATTACAAATGTTATTGATGCCATTGCTCCCACTAAGGTCAAAGTTGTCTCTGGTAAGAAAAGATCTCCATGGAGAAATGTCCTACTGGTGAGAACAGAAAAAAGAGAGGTAGGAAAGCTGAACGAAGGTGGCGAAAAACAAATCTCCTGGTCCATTATAACACCTATAAGAGAGACTTCGCATTTATAATTTGGAACTGAGGAATGCAAGAAGGTCCTTCTTCTCTGATATTATCTCTAGAAACAATAATATTCACGTGCTTTGTTTGCTACTGTTGATAGGTAACAAACCCTCCAGTACCAGTAGCATCTGAACTTTTATCTACCAAGGCCTGCAATGACTTTGCCTCCTTCTTCAAAGACAAAATTCAGAAGATTAGACAAACAGTCAGTGCCTCCATATCAAGTTCAGGACATGTGTTGTCACAGTGTTCAAGCAAAACTAGTTCCAATATGACAGAATTTCACACAATCAACCATACAAACCTGGAGGACATTATTCAACATCTGAAAACCTCGACCTGTTGCCTTGATATTCTACCAACGGGACTTTTCAAAAATGTTTCCAATTGTTTGACTTCTGATCTTCTACAGATTGTGAACACATCTCTTCTTTCAGGTATCTTTCCACAGGCCCTGAAAACTGCAGTAATTAAGCCACTTTTAAAAAAGAACAACCTAGACAAGTCACTAATGAGCAACTATAGGCCAATATCAAACCTTCGTTTTTAAGTAAAATCATTGAAAAAGTAGTCTTTCAACAACTCAACCATTCTTGTCACTAAGCAACAGTTTTGATACCTTTCAGTCGGGTTTCCGACCACACACAGCACTGAAACGGCTCTTGTCAAAGTCTTTAATGACATCCACCTTAACACAGATAGTGGCAAAATTTCAATCTTAGTATTACTTGATCTCAGTGCTGCATTTGACACGGTCGACCATGACATATTACTAGACCGATTGGAAAAACTGGGTAGGACTTTCTGGCTTAGTACTAAACTGGTTTGAATCCTACCTAAAGAATAGGATTACTTTGTGTCAATAGGTAATTATACATCTGAGCGTACAAATATGACATGCGGAGTTCCGCAAGGCTCCATTCTGGGGCCTCTTCTGTTTAACATCTACATGCTTCCACTGGCTCAGATTATGGAGAAAAACAAAATAAGTTACCATAGTTATGCGGATGACACACAAATTTACATAACCTTATCGCCAGGGGACTATAGTCAATACAAAAACTGACTAAGCATCAAACAAATTAACGACTGGATGTGCCAGAACTTTCTGAAATTAAATGAAGGAAAACTGAGGTAGTTGTTTTGGAAAAAAGAGGAACGATTAAAAGTCTGCGCTCAGCTTCAAACAACAATGTTAAAAACAGACAAAGCCAGAAATCTGGTGTAGTCATGGACTCAGACCTGAACTTTAACAGCCACATTAAGACAATTACAAAGTCAGCTACTATCACTTAAAGAAACATATCAAGGGTTAAAGGACTTATGTGTCAACAGGACTTGGAAAAACTGGTCCATGCTTCATCTCAGTAGACTTGACTACTGTAACGGGGTCTTTACAGGTCTCCCTAAAAAATCAATCAGACAGCGCAGCTGATTCAGGAACGCTGCTGCTCGAGTCCTCACTAAGACCAAGAGACGGATCACATCACTCAAGTTCTGAAGTCCTTACACTGGCTTCCTGTGTCTCAAAGAATTGATTTCAAAGTACTCTTGCTAGTTTATAAATCCCTAACGGTTTAGGTCCAAAAATACATTTCTGATCTGCTACTACACTATGACCCCCCCAGACCTCTCAGGTCATCGGGACAGGTCTACTTTCTGTCCCCAGAGTCAGAACTAAACAGGGTGAAGCAGCTTCAGTTTCTATGCTCCTCATATCTGGAATAAACTCCCAGAAACTGTAGATCCGCTGCTACTCTCAGTTCTTTTAAATCAAGGCTGAAGACCTTTCTTTTTGATGCTGCCTTTCTTTAAATTAATGCTCATTTCTTTCTTATGCTGCACTGTAACTTATTCTTGTGTTTTATGTGTCCTAATGTTTCTATTTGTTTTTACTGTCTATTCATGTGTCTTATTGATTTTTAATGCTTATGACTTTTAACTGTTTGTACTTGTGTTTTATCTGTTTTAATGATTTTGTGTAAAGCACTTTGAATTGCCCTGTTGCTGAAATGTGCTATACAAATAAAGCTGCCTTGCCTTGCCTTGCCTAAGGCGCTGGAGTAAGGTTCCAGTCTCTCTGGAGGCGTGGGTTCAAATCCCATCACTGCCATTTGCATGTATTACATAGTTGGAAGCTGAACAATGTGATGACTTAGAGCTGTGTCATTTTGGCTGAATTTGGTGAGGTAACTATAATCATCAATCACCTTGCTGAGCTTGTTAACCTGAGGTTCAATGATTGGTGAAACCTTCCTTTCCAGCACTTTGCAGTAGAAAATCAACAAATACTTGTGATAATTAATCGTGACCTCCATATTGATCTTTCATTTTGGCCATAATGCAGCAGATCCCAAAGAGATCTAATGTTTTATCAAACCAGGTTGGGAAAGTAACCTTTTTGCTGACTTGTAAAAAAAAAAGCAAGCAACATCACTCAAAGAAAGCTACTGCGATGGCTGGGAATCAAACTCAGGTCAACTGCTTGTGTAATGGGTGTGACGTCATGGCCCTGTGAAGGCGGAGGTTATTTAGGGACACAGGTAATGCGCGTTCTCTCTCTCGCTCGCAGTTCAGTATGAACGCGTGCAGGCCAAACATTCAGATGTTTGGTGAGCTTAATCTTGGAGCAGAGGTACTGATTGTAATTTTTGTGCCGTGAAATTTATCAACTTGTAACAGAAATGTTCATGTATTGTTTTTCCCTTTTTCTAGTAACGGTCATAACGACATTAAAATCATGCAGCGGCCTGAATGAAACCTAAATGACTTGAAGGTACGGCAGACTGTCCGATCATTTTATAAAATGTACTGTTTTAAAATATTCTGAAAGGGGTTTAATATTGTTTACCTGTGTTTTTTTTATAGGACTACAAGTGCATATTGTCTGTCATTTTTTGTTTTTTCCCCACCCTCATTTAAAGTAACGGCATTATTTTTATAATTTGTTTTCTTTCTTTAGTTTGGTCCGTTTTTTGTCTTTTGATATATTGTCGTCGTGAAAGGGTAAAGTGCAATATGCTGACGGCGCGGCCCAATCTTAGGGCTGGTTACAGGCGATGATACTTTAGAGACCCTTATTGCTTACTTTTGTGGTTTTGACGTGTTGCCTTTTATTATTCCCTGCATGTGATTAATGTTTGAGTTTTTAAAGTGTGCAGTGGTATTTTGTTATATTCTCTTTTATTGTGTGTATGGGTCCTAACGCATATTAACACCTCTAAATTATTCTAGTGGAATTTGGCTATTATATCAAGTATTGCGCCAGTGCCATTGCACTTTATTCTTTTTTCTCTTTTTTACAGTCTCCACGTGTTCACCGCTGGCGCTGTTTGCTGTGTTTTTACTAGTATTTTAATCTATGCAAATTGTGAATAAATTACATTTCTATTTGTACGTGGCCCTCCTGCTCCAGTTTGTTCTGGAAACTTACCTG
>NW_022603193.1:0-28957 GCF_008692095.1 Etheostoma spectabile
CACCACACACATACCTGGGGCCTGTTGCACGAAAGTAGAATAAAGATATCCAGGATAAGTGAAAAAGCGCAGCTTGACTTAGTGTGATCTGCTCATCGCGGCTTAATCGGTTGCACGTTTGCCGAGCCAGGATGAACAGGTGGGCTATGTCCAGCAGGTGTAGATAGCTGGGAATAAGTGCACGTTCACGGCTTTCTCAAATAGACCACGTTATCATCACAGATTTACTGATGCAGAGATGAGAAGAAAGCGCGCCACATGTTCACCCAATGGACAGAGCAGCTTCTAATGGAATAACGAGGAGGGAAGATAATGGAAAAAGGGAAATACGGCTCTTATCAAACGGAGAGAAAAAGCCCGACATAGCGGACCCTACTGAATGTGTGGGGGTTTAAAAATATCTACTTTGCCTCAAAAGTGAGCAGAGGGAACTAATGTTCCTCGGGAAATGGACCCTACGGACTTTAGGCTTAATTTCAAACCTTATCACAACGTGGAGAACATGTTTTACAACATGCACAAATCTTATAAGCTATGTCTAATTCTTTGTAAAATTAATGTTCATATAGAACAATCAGAAAGGGGGACAACAACTAGAAAAAAAGGTAAGTGACTTCAATTACACGCTGTGAACATATATGTAAAACAATATTAATGTTTTTTTTATTCTTCTGACAAGTGACCGCACCAAAATAAAAGATTAAGAAGCATTGTGGTGTTCCGTGATGAATGTAAACTACACTACATACGTGCTGTATATAGGCCACGTTATTAGTCCGGTGATGTGAGACTTATTGAGAAGGTTATGAAACCAATGTAAGCTATAACAAAAAACAATAGGCCCACTTATTAAGGAGTAACACAAACTACCCTTCATTAGAGAAGGACAAGCACAAGAAAATGAAATCATGAATGTATTGGTCTCTGACAGTCTGCCATTTATCATCTGGGAACATCGCTACATTAATATCATCTGAGAATATCACTACATCAATATCGTCACACGTAATCTTCGGAGCGCGTCCTGTAGAAACCTGAAGCTGAGACCACGGACGCGCGCTGCTCATCTCTACTTTTACAGAGAGAGTGGACACTGACGCGACTCGCAAGTCTGCTGGCAGGCTATAGCCACCGGGCAGCATCCAAGGGCAGCAGCCACCGGGCAGCGGCGGCCACCGGCCACGGGGCAGCGGCGGCCACCGGCCACGGCGGCTACCGGCCACGGGCAGCGGCCGCACGCCATGGCAGCCTCGACACACTACCGTCCACCGGGAAAAGTCCCACTCCGCATCAGGGTGCCAGTGCAACCATTTCTGACCATCTAACAGCTGTAGTAGGGTTAGACGGCAGCTGATTTGACACATGAGACTCCAGGATTAATCTTAGCCTGGTTGTTAGCCTGCTCTGGACAGGCTAGCCGCAAAGAATAAATCTCCATGGTTACTTGGCTGGGCTTAATTCAATCTGGTTTCGTGCAACCGAGTCCAAGCTAAATTCCTCCAGGATAACTTGAAATATCCCGGCTAATCCCTTATCCTAGTTTCGTGCAACCGTGTGGAAATAAAAAAAAAAAAAAGAACAAAAAAAAAAATAATCACACTGATCATAAAAAAATAAAAAGTTAAAAAAAGAAAGTATATTGAGTATGAAAACTCTTGTTCATTACATTTACTTCATAATTGCGACCCAGTGTTGTATTCATTGTTGCAAAACGTTCTGTATATAGTTGTTTGTTACCATGACAAACACCATTGATCTGAAGCTTGATGCTGTCATGTAAATAGTTTTCAAATCAGCAATAAATAAACAATTTTTTATCAACTCATCAATTGCATGCTTAAAATATCATACGGTTAAAGCCCCGCACATTTAAAGAGAACCCGACCCACTTCCGGGTTAAATATGACCACTTCGGTTTAGGCCCCGCCCCAGTCCGAGTACAGATCCGGATAATTCATGTGGTAAACAGATACAGATAATGCTGTACTCGCTCATCCCTATATATAACATATATAAGAACAGTAAGTATAAGTATGTGCAGGCTAAATAGTATGAAGAGCAGTAGATATGGCTATGTATGGAGTTATCTCACCAGGTCTCTAAAGTTAATTTACAATTAAAAAAATAGGACATAACATAATTACAAGTAAGCCTCAATATAGCAAAAATATTTTAAGCTTAAAGAATAATAAGAAGGATGGATCCCCTTTTTTAACATCAGTACTTTGATAATGAAATATAAAGATAATAAATCTGATTAAACCATAAAACAAACAAATATAAACACATTCAACAATGAAAAATATAATTAATTCAACAAATTGTTCCATGTGTCAATCTTGATTGTATAAAGTGCTTGACCATTCAGTTGTATAACAATCTTTTTTTTTGGAATTGCAGTATGCTTGCAACGACCCAGCTGTTCCCCGGTACTCCCTGTACCCAGTTGATGGAAGCCACAACTGGGGTGATGACAGTGGTGTGCCGGGAATCGTCTGAGAAGGGCTGCCGAGAGCCGGGAGAGGTGGCTCACAAGGCAACTGGAGCAGCGCAAGAGGGAGAAGGAGACTGCGGAGAATAAAGTGCAACAACTCCAGCAAGAGCTGGTGCAGATGCAGCAATGCAGGCAGAAAAAGAGCAGGCAGAGCAAGGAGAAGAGGACATCTGGAGGACAGCTACATTGTTTTTGCTTTTTATTTCGTTTTTCACTTTTCTTTTTTAAATAAAAGGTTTTATTGCTAATGAGTTCACACGGTATTATTTTGGTCGAAGTTGAGGTTTGTTGTCCCAAACCTATCATCACACTGTGTTTCAAATTAACTACAAACGTTTTTCTTAGAGAAAATACAAACACTACACCCTTTTAAAAAAAAAAAATTGTCTTAGCAAAATGATTCATGTTGTCAAAACAATGGAGCGGCCTCTAGCTCACACAGTAAGAGCATTTTCCCATGTTGGCTGAGTCCTGCAGCGGCCCGGGTTCAACTCCGACCTGCGGCCCGTTCCTGCGTGTCAACCCCCCCATCTCTCTATCCACTGTCACTTTAATAAAGGGAAAACCCCCCCAAAAAATAATCTTTAAAAAAAAAAAGGTTGTCAAACAATGGACTTTTTTCACCTTTGCTCTCTCCCCTTCAAAATTAGGTGAAAGCTCAACATGGCAGGGGATGAATTTCCACCCTATTGCTCCAAGTAATTCCAGAATTTTTTATGCTGACAACAATAACAATGACAAGATTGAGTTAATGTACATCATTTGTAGTTCTACATGAAAGCTCAAATAACATTGTAGTGAGTTATGGTCTTACAAACTGTAATTAAACTGTCATTAAATGCAAAACCCATCTCCCAAGCTCCTCAGTCTTCAAGCTCCAGGCACATCTCATCTGGCCGCATTGTGCCCGCCCAATGCACTGGTAAGCTGTTAAACATACAGTAAATATTAAAAGCTTCAAATTATGTACAACTGCTTAGTGTACATAAGCTCACTAAACACAACTAGTATAATCTCAAGCAATAAGACAATGTAATTAACAGTGTGTTTATGAACAAGGACACAAGTATCTCACAACTCAAATTCTTTTCTAGCTGTGGAAAGAACTATATTGGAGGCTATTGGCGGTATTGAGCTGCAGTTGCAGGACCTCACCTCCATGGTGCAGTCCATCGTGGATAGACGGCCTTCTCCACCCACTGATGAGGGGGAGGAGAATTTCTTCCCCCTCATCACAACGGAGAACTTCTCCCATCTGGACAGGCAGTTGGCAGATGCTGGGAGGAGGCAGAGAATGGTAAGTTAGGCAGCAACACTCAATATACATTTCTCTATTTTCTAAGCTCTAGTCCCACTCATAATTGTACCAAATTTGTTGTTTACAGATTTCCAAGTTGTCACTGGTTGGGGGGCAAACTATCAGAAAACATGTTGGCGGATTTGCTCCAAAGTGTTTGCCCCCCAGCTAGCGGCACAGCTGAACTGGTGCGGAAGAAGAGGGAAAGCTGGCATAAAGGGCACTTTTGTCTGTGCCTTAGTGACCTGTAAGTAAATGAATAACTTGAAATACACTACTAAAAGTTTCAGTTCACTTAGAGGTCCAACGATTTTCTACAGCAGCTGCAATGCAAAACCCGGTCCTCCAGATGCCACGGAAGCCGAGGCAGAGAAGGCCGTGAAAGAATTCCTCTGGCTGGCACCTGAGCGCCACCACCGTTGGCCTAGATAAGTTTTTTTTTTCTCCATTATTTGTTAATGTTTTATTATGTTATGTTCAATTTAAATATAAAATAAATGTTATTATGAGAGGTTTGCTGATCTTGTTTATGCCAACGATCCTAAAAAGTGATGATTTGATTTCTGGTAATTAGGTTAATAATTGTTTGTCATCTTCTAGACATGTGTACTACTTATAACAGATGTCATGAAGATGTGGGTGAGACCGCATCTGTAAGATGTATAGCAGATGTTGGGACGATGTATTAAATACGTTAGAACGACGTATATAAGCCTGCATCTGTATGATGTCTTAAATACGTTAGAACAATGTATATAAATCCGCATCTGTACGATGTATTAAATACGTTAGAACGAAGTATATACGCCTGCATCTGTACGATGTATTAAATACGTTAGAACGAAGTATATAAGCCTGCATCTGTACGATGTATTAAAAATACGTTTGCACAAAGTATATAAGCCTGCATCTGTATGATGTATTAAATACATTAGAACGATGTCAATATATATACGTCGCGGAGAGAGCGGCTACATGTTGTTGAAACATATAGCAGCGACGTCTTGGGGACGTTGGTTATACATGTGCTAATAGTTAGCGTTAAATAATGATAAGGTTGGAAAAGTGTGATTTGGGAGAAACCGTGCTTGATATCTGAATGCCCATTCAGCCCAAAAAACACAACAAGTCTTGTCTTCGGTTTCAACTTTTAATTATCTTTCTACATTAAAGTATGGCAATGCAGCGTGGCCCCAAAGAGGTGTTGTTTTGATTTGTGTTGAGTGATATCCCATTAAAGTCTATGAGTAATTTTGCACCGTATTTTGCAGATTAGAACACGTTTTCATGTAATTTGTGTGCACGTGTTGGCAACGCTCCTTAACCTATAGTAGCCTACTAACGTTAGCTACTTCATGACAGCTAGCTACTATCCGGTAACAGTCAGCTAGCATGTCTATGCGCTCTAACTTAGCTTAACGTTTTAAATCCCAAATACTTAAGTTACATTTATTATTGTTAATTACTGTTAAAGTTGTTTATTGTGTAATGCAGCTTACAGTAGATGGCAGCTGATTAGACAACAAAACAACAATAATAGGTTTACTAACGTAACTTTTCTATGTAATTAATTATGTTAACGTTAAAGAAAACATACAATTAGTGCAAAAAATGCATCCCTTTCTCTATTTCCCTAAGACAGTGAATTAACTATAAACCAGCAGGAGTAACGGGGGCAGAGACAGAGCGCTTTCAGCAGCAGACCTAACAGTAAGTTTATCTTTGTCCCATAGTTATTAAATAGAAGGAGTCACATTGTAAAGTAAATGTATCTGTAAGTTACCATGTAAATTGTCTGTAACGTTAGCTTGCCACTTAGCTAGCTATGGTAAAACATGCTAACATTAATTTTCTACAAATCAAAGTTTACTTTTCCGTCAGCGAAATGCAAATCAGGTATTGGCTTATGCTTATCATTATCTAACGCTAACTATTAGCACATGTATAACCAAGTTTCTTATAACGTTTGGTTAACTGTAATACCCATAATGCACCAATGATGTCCTGCTACTGTTTGCCCCGTCAGTTTATTTTTTTGTCACATTTAGCCTTGACATATGTAACGGGTTGTAAATAGGTTTAGTTAAATTCCTGCATAAATGGGAACAGCGCCATCTGCTGGTGTCACCTCTGAATGCGTCGCAGGGTTAAACTTGGTGAATTATGGGTAACCCACAGCAGAACTCTCGACAACTGCTGTGGTAAGTTGCATGTTAACGCCTCAGAGACAATGTCAGTTAAAATGTTTTAAAAGCCCACCATACAATGTTTAATTTTACAGTCTTATTTTTCAATATATATACAGTCTGTGAGAGGCCAGAGAGAGGTCAAACTGTTGTGTGACCAATGTTTAATTTGTTGTATTTCTAATACACACAGTTAAACCTATATTCAATGGTCTTCTTTTCATTTATTACCATGTTTATTGAGCCAACTTAAAGGCAGTTAGGGTGTTTGGGTATTCAGGAGCTGTTAATATGAAGTAGGCAGGACTGGACTGTAGCCTACTCGTCTTTGTAGATATCAGAGATCCGCCCGTTAACTCAATTTTTAAGCGTGGTTTTATGCGTTGAACTGTTACCCCTTTATTAATTATTTAATATAAACTGTCTATGTCCATGTTGTGGGTAGATGTAGCCAGAAGTTGAGCTAGTTGCAGTTGGTAAGAGGGGATATTTATTATAACCAGAGTACGGCCAATGAGGCAAAATAGTGTTTACAAAACTAAATGGAATTAATGAAAGACAAAACAATTTCACCAAAAGTAAAAGTAATGGACTTGACCCAAGACAAGTCATTCCAGAGAGCATCCGACAGACTTACGTCCTATACCCTCCGTTTCCCTCATGCTCTCCTCTAGAACACACTCAACTGCCTCCCTATATAGGCCTGGACCCCACCCCTAAAACTGGATCATACCAATTCTACCATGTACGGGTGGCTCAGATTACTAGACAATTAAAAGGCTACACACAGCCAAAATGCATTCTAACATACTAGACATTCACACCTTATACGTACAATTCACATTAACAATGAGGAACGGCTAGGCTAACAGGTGATTTTAAGTGATCATTAACATAAATATGAACTCACTAAATCATTTATAAACAGGCATCAATCCAGGTCTGTCTTTGAGGGCTAACTTAGGTAGTGTATAGCTACCGTGATGGCAGCCATGCACCCCGCCATTAAAAAAAGAACTTGGTAAGGGTAAGTAACAGATAACATGTGAAGCCTAGAACAAAGTATTGTTGTTAGGTATTCCAAGCTCTACACAAACAAACACTCATTTAATATTCATAAGAGGTGCAGTAGGGTAAAGAACGGCCTTCTGTGCAATTATCTCACTCCGTTCTCTATAACTTGCTCCCACGCCAACAATTCTAACTTGCCATGGTCAATTATACATCAAAACGTAGGTATTCTTGTCTAATTTCAGCCAATGTGAGCCTCATTTATTCGATATGAATTATACTTTTTGCTCAGCAAGCTTTGAAGTGACAAGAGTTTCAATTTTTTCTCCATTCACTGCCATGTTAAACATCGTCCACATTTCTGAGCAAAATGCAGAGCAAAGCACTTTTTTAAATCGCTGATACGCCCACATTTTTAACTTTATCCACATGAATTTTACATCATTACGTTCACAAAGGCCTTCTGGTACTCATGTTGAGGTTTGTTGCCTGAAATAACTTTTTATTTTTCCCGTCTGACCATTTGTTTGAGAGCTGGTTTCAGTGTCTAAAGGAGCTGTTGTTTCCCACAGATGAGAGTAAGCACAGGTGCGGTCGTTAACTGATTGCAGATCAAAGAGATTACATCACAGAGAGGAAAGGCTTCCTAGCTGTGTTTACAAACAAGGCCACTGATTATATGTAGCCATGGCAACCCTTCCCAAGACACTCCAAAACTCTCTATGTCTGTCTCATGATATGTTACAATGTATAGCTTCCTGAACAAATCCTTTGGTGGTGGTGCAGTGGTAATGAGACACACACACACACACACAGACAGATAGAGACACACACACATAGACATACACACACACAGAGACACACAAACAAGGACACACACAGAGACACACAGAGACACACAGACACACACAGAAACACATGCAAACAGATAAATTATATAGTACCATGTATATTTCTTCACTAAGACATGTCACTGGTGGTGTAGTGGTTAGTGCACATGTCTTTCATGCCAGAGACTGCGGTTCAAGTCCCACAGTAGAAGCTCATTACTTAGTGCCAAAAAGTCTTTTTTACAGTGTTTTGATTATTTGTTGTTCCATACGTTTTTTGGAAAGAGATGACACAAACACACAGTGACACACACACACACAGACAGACACACACACAGAGGTACACACATACAGAGACACACACCCACACACACACACACACACATAGACACACATACACAGACACACACACAGATAGACACACACACACAGACACACACTCACACACATAGACACACATACACAGACACACACACAGATAGACACACACACACACATACACACAGATAGACACACACAGATAAACACACACACACACAGAGACACCAGAGACACACACAAGAAGACATTCCAGTAGTGGTGCAAAAGCTAGCCAGAGAGACACACACACACACACACACATGTGCGTGTGCGTGCGTGCGTGCATGTGTCTATCTAAAAATAAACTGATCAATAAAAATAGCAACCGGCAACTTCAAAGACTTTCCAAGCGAATCAGCATCAGTGGCGGGAATCTTATCCTACTGTAAATCCCAAAAACATTTCATTGAACAACTTCATTTTGAAGAAAGACAAGCAAGACAACACTTGAGAAGGTAGGGGTTATTTTCTTCTGTTAAATTAGTTGGAATATTTCATAACTTATACACATAATTTTATCAATATTAAGGGTGAGCCCAATATATATGTATACTTTTGATGTCCTTAAGCCTTTTCAGGATAATAACTCATGAAATAGCAATCTTTGTTTTTGTGTAACCTAGCTTATGTCAAGCCTACTATCTGTCTCCTTAGGTTATGCAATAAAAGTTATAATATTAATGATACAGACAATTTTCTTCTAAATTAAGTTAATATTAACATGTAGGCTATCAACATTACATTAAATTAATGTATCATTATATATAAATCATTTCCTGGGAAATGGGAGGACGACTAACGGGCCGGGCACAGCGCCCTGAGATTTGTGATATGACCGGCTGGCCTGCATTATCATCTGGGCAGAGCGCCTCTTCAACCCCTGTACCTAGTAGGACACAGCCGTGGACAGCTGCAAAGGGAAAATAAGCAACAAAATGCCCCCCCACAACCTTGTGTGCAACTGGATAACAGATTTGCTCCTCTGCTGCAAGACGCTGGACAGTCATCTGATGACCGGGACTGCGTCTCATCACCACACAGCAGGGTAAGGACTGAGAGCAATTCAAAAGTAAAAAGCTAACAACTGGGCCTCAAACCTGATTGTGGGTGACTCTGCTGTAAAAGATTTAAAAAACAGTAAAAACACCAAATACTATGTTTTCCCAAAGACATGGTGTCTGACTTGACCCAAAAAATCCCAGATATCGTGGCAGCACACCCAACTGTGAAGAACATTATTCTGCATATAGGGTCAAATGATGTTGTAAAGCAACAGTCTGAATTGCTGAAACTGGACTTTAGGGAACTGCTTGACACAGTCACCCCCCTAAGCGCAAATGTGTTTATCAGTGGTCCTATACCGTCAGTCAGAAGAGGAGATGAGAGATTCAGCCGACTGTTGGGACTAAACAAATGGCTTTCAACTGAATGTACCGTCCACTCTCTGAAGTTCATTGACAATTTAAACATTTTCTGGGAGCGCAGACATCTTTTTAAAGCAGATAGACTTTCCCTTAACAAGCCAGGAGTAAAGCTGTTCACCTCTAATCTGCTTTACTTTCTGCGCTACACATCTGCTCCCTCTGCCAAGGTCACAAAACAAAAGGAAGACACAACAAAGTGCGGCAGTGATCCAGCACAGCCCCCGCCTGTGCAAAGATTTGACCATGGGAGACCAGAGAGCAGAGACACGAAACCTCCACTCCCCTCTTCACCCGTCCAGCACCCCTCAAACCTTCCCAACCCCGAACCTTCTGAGGATTCATCGCTGTCTCTACTGATGTCTCCACACACCCTTTCCCTTATTTCCCCCATCAATTATGCACCCCTTCCTACCCCCATGGCTCAACCCCGGGCAAAAGTAAAACGCCAAGCACCACTACCAGGATGTCAGAAAACTCCTTCCCCCCAGACTGATAAGGACGCTTGTGTGCAAAATCTGGCAAGCACTATCTGATATGTGCCGGGCCTTGGCTGCAGGACTAGTGATACTAATGACTCTTTTCAAGACAAGCCCGGGCCCTGTGGATTCAATTCTTCCTCAATTTCTGTTGTGATAGGTAATAGGAAAAGAATGGTGAATAAGCACTTAACTGCAAACTTAGCAAATTTAGCATCCATTCCTCGTCAGCTACAGCCTGTCCCAAAAAATGAAACACACTAACACTAGCCTTACTAAACGTCAGGTCTTTGGCAGGAAAATCATTTTTAATCAATGATTTTATTACTAAGCACAATCTAGATTTTATGTTTTTAACTGAAACCTGGTTAGACCATAATAACAGCGCTGCTGTTCTCATCGAGTCAGCTCCCCCTAACTTCAGTTTTATGAGTGAGAATAGAGTGAATAAGAAAGGAGGTGGAGTCGCCATTTTGTTTAATGACTCATTCCACTGTACGCAAATATGTTATGGAAATTTTGTTTCTTTTGAATATGTTGCTCTTCAATTAAGATCTTCCCCTCAAGCGATGTTTCTAAATATCTACAGGCCACCTAAATATTGTGCAACCTTCATTGATGACTTCACTGAACTGCTGTCTATTATCTGCATTAACTTTGATTGTGTAATCATTGCGGGTGATTTTAACATGTTGACAGCCCCCAGGACAGGGGGACAAAAGAGCTGTGTTGTGTTTTTGAGAACTATGGACTGACTCAGCATGTGACGGAGCCCACCCACAATAAGGGGCACACTCTGGACTTGATTGTCTCCAAAGGTCTGAACATTTCCAAGGTTGTGGTGACTGACGTTGCTCTCTCAGATCATTCCTGTGTTTTCTTTAACGGCACTATCTCTGTGCCCAAAAGTGTCCAAACAAAGATAATCAGAAAACGGTATATCACTGAAAACACCAGTGACACATTTATACAGCTTTTCTCCTCCACACCAGCCCTCTCTGGGCTATCAGTCAGTGAGCTTGTAGATAATTTCAACTGTAAAATCACAAATGTTATTGATGCCATTGCTCCCACTAAGGTCAAAGTTGTATCTGGTAAGAAAAGATCTCCATGGAGAAATGTCCTACTGGTGAGAACAGAAAAAAGAGAGTGTAGGAAAGCTGAACGAAGGTGGCGAAAAACAAATCTCCTGGTCCATTATAACTCCTATAAAGAGAGACTTCGCATTTATAATTTGGAACTGAGGAATGCAAGAAGGTCCTTTTTCTCTGATATTATCTCTAGAAACAATAATAATTCCCGTGCTTTGTTTGCTACTGTTGATAGGTTAACAAACCCTCCAGTACCAGTAGCATCTGAACTTTTATCTACCAAGGCCTGCAATGACTTTGCCTCCTTCTTCAAAGACAAAATTCAAAAGATTAGACAAACAGTCAGTGCCTCCATATCAAGTCCAGGATATGTGTTGTCACAGTGTTCAAGCAAAAATAGTTCCAATATGACAGAATTTCACACGATCAACCATACAAACCTGGAGGACATTATTCAACATCTGAAAACCTCGACCTGTTGCCTTGATGTTCTACCAACGGGACTTTTCAAAAATGTTTCCAATTGTTTGACTTCTGATCTTCTACAGATTGTGAACACATCTCTTCTTTCAGGTATCTTTCCACAGGCCCTGAAAACTGCAGTAATCAAGCCACTTTTAAAAAAGAACAACCTAGACAAGTCACTAATGAGCAACTATAGGCCAATATCAAACCTTCCGTTTTTAAGTAAAATCATTGAAAAAGTAGTCTTTTCAACAACTCAACCATTTCTTGTCACTAAGCAACAGTTTTGATACCTTTCAGTCGGGTTTCCGACCACACCACAGCACTGAAACGGCTCTTGTCAAAGTCTTTAATGACATCCACCTTAACACAGATAATGGCAAAATTTCAATCTTAGTATTACTTGATCTCAGTTCTGCATTTGACACGGTCGACCATGACATATTACTAGACCGATTGGAAAACTGGGTAGGACTTTCTGGCTTAGTACTAAACTGGTTTGAATCCTACCTAAAAAATAGGGATTACTTTGTGTCAATAGGTAATTATGCATCTGAGCGTACAAATATGACGTGCGGAGTTCCGCAAGGCTCCATTCTGGGGCCTCTTCTGTTTAACATCTACATGCTTCCACTGGCTCAGATTATGGAGAAAAACAAAATAAGTTACCATAGTTATGCGGATGACACACAAATTTACATAACCTTATCGCCAGGGGACTATAGTCAAATACAAAAACTGACTAACTGCATCAAACAAATTAACGGCTGGATGTGCCAGAACTTTCTGAAATTAAATGAAGGAAAAACTGAGGTATTTGTTTTTGGAAAAAAAGAGGAACGATTAAAAGTCTGCGCTCAGCTTCAAACAACAATGTTAAAAACAACAGACAAAGCCAGAAATCTTGGTGTAGTCATGGACTCAGACCTGAACTTTAACAGCCACATTAAGACAATTACAAAGTCAGCCTACTATCACCTAAAGAACATATCAAGGGTTAAAGGACTTATGTGTCAACAGGACTTGGAAAAACTGGTCCATGCTTTCATCTTCAGTAGACTTGACTACTGTAACGGGGTCTTTACAGGTCTCCCTAAAAAATCAATCAGACAGCTGCAGCTGATTCAGAACGCTGCTGCTCGAGTCCTCACTAAGACCAAGAGACTGGATCACATCACTCCAGTTCTGAAGTCTTTACACTGGCTTCCTGTGTCTCAAAGAATTGATTTCAAAGTACTCTTGCTAGTTTATAAATCCCTTAACGGTTTAGGTCCAAAATACATTTCTGATCTGCTACTACACTATGACCCCCCCAGACCTCTCAGGTCATCTGGGACAGGTCTACTTTCTGTCCCCAGAATCAGAACTAAACAGGGTGAAGCAGCTTTCAGTTTCTATGCTCCTCCTATCTGGAATAAACTCCCAGAAACCTGTAGATCCGCTGCTACTCTCAGTTCTTTTAAATCAAGGCTGAAGACCTTCCTTTTTATGCTGCCTTTCTTTAAATTAATGCTAATTTCTTTCTTATGCTGCACTGTAACTTTTATTCTTGTGTTTTATGTGTCCTAATGTTTCTATTTTGTTTTTAACTGTCTATTCATGTGTCTTATTGATTTTTAATGCTTATGACTTTTAACTGAAATGTGCTATAGAAATAAAGCTGCCTTGCCTTGCCTTGCCTACGTCCTGCTACGTCCTGCTACGTCCTGCTGTGCCTTGTAATGCCGCACAGCGTCCTGCTATGCCATGAAATACTACAAAGAACTTCTACAAACTACTAATTTTTTCTATTTTTGTTATTGCCACTCTTCACTCTAACCCCAACCGGCCCGTCAGACACCGCCTACCAAGAGCCTGGGTCTGACCGAGGTTTCTGCCTAAAAGGAAGTTTTTCCTCGCCACTGTCGCACTGTTGCTTGCTCTGGAGGAAACTATTAGAACTGTTGGGTCCTTGTAAATTCTGGAGTGTGGTCTATCTGTAAAGTGTCTTGAGATAACTCTTGTTATGAATTGATACTATAAATAAAATTGAATTGAAAAATTGAATTGAATTGAATTAATTAAGCAAAATGAACAGAACAAATTGCAGCGACAAGAAAACAGACTTGCTGTTTAATTTTGTCAACAAACAGAGAAGAGATTAATTTTACAGGTCTGTTGTGTTTTTGTTGTTCACATCAGTGTGCTATGATGTGAATTTTTACCCTGTGTCTTCCATGATGCAGCCCAGCTAAGCATCTGGGCACCTGCAGTCCCCTGTAATGAAGACAAGGAGGAAGAAGAGCATAGATGAGTGGGAAAAGGTGACTCAAAGGAAAGGACAGTAAAGGAAAAAAATAATGTGTTAATTGGCATTTACAACCCAAGATATAACACTTCACATGCTGCAGCGAGAGTTATGATCAGCAAAGAAGAATAGACTTTCCATAGAACTGGCACCTAGTGACAGAGGTATGGAGAGCCTATAGTGTGTGCACTGAGCTCTTGTCCTGACGTTAAATAATAGGCATAATGGCTCTTCAACATTAGTCAGAGCCCAGTGTTCAGTGGCAGCAATGTTCTAACCACCGCCCCCTCCTTCTTGGACACAGGTGACTTGTCACCCAATAGAAGAGTCTAATGACAGAAGAGAACTGATGGACACGGATCCAACACCCAACTCTCTCTCCAACACCCCCCCTCAAAACCATCCCTCCTCCTCTCAATCCTTCCCACATTGATCTTGCTTGGATCATTTATTCAGTTAAGCGCCTGGTTTATTAGATCTCTCTATCGCCCCCCTGCATTATCAAGGTTTCATGTTATCTTTTACCTGCAGAGTTGCGTACGTTGTTCCACCTCATGCCGATGTTCTGGCCGAGACTCTGGCACAAAGTGATGGCCTACATTCCCATACTGGAACAAATACCCATTGGAAAACTTTATTTTGAGATGGGGACAATATTAATATACAATGCTAAAGTTAACTTGGGCTGCACCAAACATGGTGTACTTAAAACCAGAATTAAAGTAATGATAATGATAAAATAAGGGCTACAGCCAGCAGCAAGTTTAGCTTAGCATAGAGACTGGAAGCAGGGCTCTGTCAAAACGGTGACAATAGCCTTAAAAGTTGTTAAGTCTGTACAAAAACAAAAGTGTAAAAACAACATAAGTAATGAAGTTAAATCAGTACTTCTACTTTTACCAGAGTATTTGTTAACACAATTATCTGTACTTCTACTTGAGCACGGGCAGTGAGTACTTTTGCCATCTCTGACGGCCTCTGTATTGTTCTGTTTAGAGTATGTATATATTGTGTGTATAGACTAGTGTGTACATTTTTTTGTTTCGGTTGTTTTGTGTTTTGTGTGTAAGCACAGTGTGAGCAACAATGCTCCAAAGAAAAATTCCTCGTATGTGTCCTCATACCTGGCGAATAAAGCTGACTCTGATTCTGATTCTGATTCTGATTCTGATTCTGGTATGCAGGTCACTTGATGTAATCCAAGCAAATACATAAGGCTCCACCCAACAGTTTTGTGATACGTGGCGTGTAACTGTATGTCAATGATCAAGTTTGTTGCTGTGACCAAGAAACCACCAGCACAATGACTGATACATCATCAGTTCCCAAATTGTCTTGGATGCCAAATATTTGAATTCAAAGTCAGAATCCAAGTGACATTTAAGAACAATACAATGCACGTCCAGCTTCTACATTTCCAAATGAGTCAGCTTCCCCAATTTCTGAGTAACAGGAAAATAGCCTGATAAGCATACATGTGCAGCGCAACCTCAAAAAGCCATAAAGCGAATGCTTGTGGCTTAAAGATCGAGCTCCCGCTCAAAACAACGCGGACAGGAGCAGTCTCTGTGGCGCAATAGGTCAGCGCAGTCGGCTGTTAACCGAAAGGATGGTGGTTCAAGTCCACCCAGGGACGTTAGATGCTTAAATAACCTGGAGTAAGCCAACTCTAGGGTTTATCATTCTGCAGGTAAATATAGAGCAGCCCAAAGATAACCCAAGTGGCCTTACCTTTATCTGAAGGTACAGTTCTGAAAACCATGTACTGTACATATTAATCTTTACGGTCATTGGTATGCAGGTCACTTGATGTAATACAAGCAAATACTTAGGCCAGATAGAGACAAAAAGTGAGAGAAAAGAAAAAGAGACTAGCTGTCTAAAGGATAAGCAGTTGAGATAGTGTGAGTCTTTGAGAACTGTAAGTCATATAACTGATGTTGTCAGTTCATTTAAACTAATGAGGAAGAATTTGACAAATCAAAATCAAGTTCAGGAACTTATTCTTTCAAACATCACACCTGAGTCTCTCAAGTCCTGACCATTCCCTGACCGGGAATCGAACCCGGGCCGCGGCGGTGAGAGCGCCGAATCCTAGCCACTAGACCACCAGGGAGTCACATCTATCAAAGTTATCTTTGATAGATGTGAGTTTTCTTTTCACTTACTGGAATGACTCATATTGTTTTAGGCGAGGAATGGCGCCTGGCTAGAGCTTCAGAAGGAAGGACATGACAGATTACACATCTGTCACATAGTCAGTTTGTATTCTTAAATACCAAGTCTCTTGCTATTCCTTGACTAGTCGGCCACCCCTGCTTTGCATCGCTCCAGGTATGTAGAAAAAAAATCTGTTATGCACCTTTGCATTGCACTAAAATGTCAAAATTTGGACCTGAATCCAACAATAACATTACTTGACACTCACATACATTGGTTTTCAGTTAAAAATGTTGGTTAGGGGTTTAGTTACTGCTTGAAAAAATGAAAAGAATTGTTATTGAGATGGAGGCAGATGAAGTGTTTATGACCCATCAATGATGACAAAAGGATACATCCACTGTCGGGGTCTGATTTAAAGGAAATGGTACTCTTTAAAACGTTAAACTAATGAGGAAGAATTTGACAAATCAACCAAAAACTTACTCTTTTAAATCTGTATCTGTCAAGTCCTGACCATTCCCTGACCGGGAATTGAACCCCGGCCGCGGCGGTGAGGGCGCCAAATCCTAGCCATTAGACCATCAGGGAGTTACATCTATCAAATTTAATTTAACATATTGTTGGTTATATTGTTTTAGGCAAGAAATGGCGCATGGTTAGAGATTTAGAAGGCAGTGGTGCAAAATGCAAAACTGCCTGTTTCGATTTAATTACATGGTAATAATACCAAAACAGAGGTGTAGTGATTACTTGGAAATGCTTCCGGTAGTTTCTGAAATAAAAACCATGAATCAGTGGTGGAAAATGCAAAACTACCTGTTTCTATTTTATTACGTAGTAATATTACAATGACAGAGGTGTAGTGATTACCTGGAAATGCTTCTGGTAGTTACTGTCAAACAACCATAAATCAGTGGTGGAAAATGCAAAACTGCTTGTTTCAATTTTATTACATGGTAATATTAGAATAACAGAGGTGCAGAGATTAGAGGTGCAGAGATTACCTGGAAATACTTACCATGAAATATGTCTTGTCCTTCACGTACGTAACGCTGTGCAATCTGACCAGCAGCTAAACACCTTCCACCATCAAGCACTGGCGACCGGGATCCTTGTAACACGTTTATTTGAGTAACAAAGGGTGAAACTGGGAGAAAACACAATGACCAGTTACTTAGATAGTAATGAGTCACAGATATTAAACAAAGATAATTGTAAAAACAATATAACTACACAACAGGCTAGCAAAAATGTAAGATGAAATAAAGAAACACGTAATGTATTGTTATACAGTGTACGTAGTATAACCTATGTTGGGTATCTAAATAAACTAAGATATACTTACATGTGGCATTACCCAAGATAAAAGTGGCAAACTAGCTTACTGAAGTATACCGTCAGTTAGGGCTGAACAATATTGTGTTTTAGCATTGACATCGCGATGTGCGCATGCGCGAAAGTCACATTGCAGGACGTTACGATGTTGACGTTAATACTTTTTTGCTGCTTGACAGAAAAGTAACCTTTCACCGTTTCTCCTTACATGATTATTACCATCCGACCGTTCCCCTTTAAGACAGGTAGCCATGTGGGCAACGTGTGTATGTGACGTTAGTCCGACGGGGTTTGGTATGGGAAGTGAGGCTCTCCGTGTGTAGAAAAGTAGCCTACCGTTGGCAACAGCTGCCTCTGACACAGTGATGTCATAGTATTTGATGGGTAGTGAGTGACGCTACAGTAGTTGGGGTTTTATGTTTTCCTCAAATATAAACTAAACCCCCTGATTAATGCAACATAATCACAACGTCTCCCGGCCATTTCCCACCGCAGAAAGCTGCTATCAGCCAAGCTAAAGCTAATATAGTTAGCTTAAAGAAACAAGCAGAAAGGCGCTACCAGCCGGTCTAAAGCTAATATATTTAGCTTAAAGAAACAAGCAGAAAGCTGCTACCAGCCAGGCTAAAGCTAATATAGTTAGCTTAAAGAAACAAGCAGAAAGCTGCTACCAGCCAGGCTAAAGCTAATATAGTTAGCTTAAAGAAACAAGCAGAAAGCTGCTACCAGCCGGTCTAAAGCTAATATAGTTAGCTTAAAGAAACAAGCAGAAAGGCGCTACCAGCCAGGCTAAAGCTAAAACAGGGCTGCCAACTCTCACGCATTGGCCGTGAGACACACGCATTTGACTGGTTTCACACGCGCACACGCCACACCCCCGATATCTCACGCTGAAGTGTCAGCCCGGTCGGTCAAATTTCTGAAAGATGAGTTTATCTATGTTTTTACCTGTTGAGCCACTTGTGATCGACTAGTTGTGCTTTCAGAGACTGTGAGGGGTTCAAGAGCGCTCCCTGTCTGTGGAATTTTCAAATTGTCGCAAACTGAGAACATTTTTTTCACGATCCATCCCAGGTGCATTTCCCCGGCTTCAGGTATGAGCTCTGAGTATCACAGACTGTCCGTCACTTCGTGTCCTCTCTCTCTGTAAAGATAGAGTTGAGCAGCGCGGCTGGTAGTGTAGCAACTTCAGTTCATGTTATTGGACTCGCTCTGGGGGGGGGGGGGCAGTGACGCGTTGCATCCGTGTAGTCCTCCGATGAAGAGCAGCGTACAGCCTCCTCTAAACTCTGTCAGAGACCAGAGACCCAAATGGGCCTCTGTGTCCGTCAGACGGTCTGAATGAGATCCACCATATCAGCGGAGCAATGACATGTACAGCAGACTATATTACACCTCTCCGAATCACGTACAACAGAGATGGGAGGAGTTATATTTTGAATGTGCACAAAGTTGTAAATATGAGCAGAAATCTGGTGAAACACATCTGAGCTATACTATATGTACTATATATATATATATATATAGATATATATATATATATATCTATATATATATATATATACGATACTGCAACGTTGGGCCACTATTGTGCATCTCTAACCTCTGCATCTCTAAATGTAACTGTAAATAATTAATTTGATGTTTTTTAAATGAACAAATAGTCTTTATTTTCACAAAAAAGTAAAAACAGTAAGTGGGGCACAGAGGATGAGGGCCAAACATTACTGAGCCTTGGCACAAAGGTTAAAGGAATAGAATTTATGTAACTCAGTGGTTCTCATTCTTTAGAATTTCAGTGTTCTTAGTTGATCCCTCAACATTAATTTAACTTTGGGTCCCTGGTCCCTACACCAGGGACCCCTGGACCTGTTCACCACAGACCCAAATCTTCTCAGCTGTTGCTGACTTATGCTACTGTCTCTTCATGTGGTTCATTATGTTTGGCACATTGTCTGGGTCAGTTCTTATATCAAAAGAAGTTAATAATGTAAATGCTGAATGCCCTAAAACCTGTTGATACTACAACACAAAGGTTCTTAACCCTACAGTTTTGCACATATCATGTAAGACTTGATTTCTACATTTTTTTTGCAAAAAAACTCTCCAGAAAGTGCCCTTTAATGGTTTATTTTTCAAATTTTTTTCCTGGGGGAGCATACCCCCAGACCCCCCTAGGGAGAGCCCCATCCCCCCACATATAACAAATCCCAATTTAAACCCTAAAGGATAAAGACCCAAAGAAATTGCTTTGTACGCGGAAAAATATTGGCCCCCCCAAATCTCACTCCAAGGTTTTTGGAAAAGTTGGCAGCCCTGCTAAAATAGTTAGCTTAAAGAAACAAGCAGAAAGCTGCTACCAGCCAGGCTAAAGCTAAAATAGTTAGCTTAAAGAAACAAGCAGAAAGCTGCTACCAGCCAGGCTAAAGCTAAAATAGTTAGCTTAAAGAAACAAGCAGAAAGCTGCTACCAGCCAGGCTAAAGCTAATACAACTAGCCCAAAGAAACAAGAGGCATGCAGGTCTGGTCAGTTTATCAAACTGACGAGCTGGCCTCGCTAGTCGACCACAACCTGAAATTTAGAGGAAGCAACATGCAGTCACTGTCATTCACGTTAGCCTGGATTGATTATTATATGAATACAACGGTGTCATGCTAGTCAACCAGCGTATTTCTACCTTATGTCCCTCTCTAAAATCACTTCAGAAGAGTAATGTTAGTCACAGCGCTTACTTGCTTTGGTGTTTGTAAAGCAATAAAGTTCAACAAAGAATTTGAAGGTAAATATGGTGCAAATGTGAGAGCGCGTAGATGTGATGTGAGCACTCAGAAAATATGATTTGAGAGCTTGTAGAAAATAATTCTGTACTTGTACTTTATTTCATTTTTTTTTTCACTTCAGTCACTTTTCCATAGCGGCGAGTCTGCGCCCTCGACTTTTGCAACACTTCTTGCGATACATTTGGTGCAAAACTAAGTTGTACCTGTGGACTTAGTCTGTGGAGCTCTGAGCCAACAGGATGGGGGGGAGGGGGCAGCAGGGTTTTTATCCCCAGATGAGGGACAACTCTGTCCGGCTTATTTATGTAGCATGAAAGCTAGCATAAGCTTACTAGCATCCAGCCTGCTTCTAAATACTGTAAATACCTTTTAATTATCTCAACACTTTTTAACAGTTAAACTGAAACACTGGAGCTCCAGGTGCTGCAGACGCAGACAGTCTGCCGTCAGTGGGGCTCGGCCAGCGGGGAAACATCGATAGAAATCTCCGCTGCCGACCTCAACGGGATCTGATCTCCAGCGGTACACGGAAAGCTCCAGACCCGATAGCAGCGGCACAACCCCCCATGAGCCCACCGCCAGTGTTAGGGGAATAGCAAGCTAGCGTTAGCAAACTAACCAACCAGCCCGCTTAAAAAAAATAAAAATGTAATTTAAAAGGCACGCATTATACCCATTGATGGCGGTCTGTCCGTGGCTGCAAGACCTGGAGCTCACCGCCAGTGTTTCAGTTTGACTGTTTAAAGTGTTAGGATAATTAAAATGTATTTATTTATAAGCGGGGTTAGTTTGCTAACGCTAGCTTGCTATTCCACCAACACTAGTGGTGAGCGGGACTGAAGCTATCCATGTCCGTCTGCAGCTGCAGGACCTGGAGCTCACCGCCAGTGTTTCAGTTTGACTGTTAAAAAGTGTTGAGATAATTAAAAAGTATTTGTTTGGAAGCAGGCTGGCTGCTAGTTAGCTAACGCTAGCTTCCATGCTACATAAATAAGCGTATTGCCCCTCACAGAAAAAAACACAGGTAAAATTAAAAAACACTGCATAAGCTTTGCTACTGTGTGTTCATTTAAATATAGGTACACCTACATGTAGGGTGACGAGATTGCAATATAAGCCTATATATTAATATTAGGACTATCCATATGTCAAGGGTGTATATTAGGCGGTGCAGTACAGCCCGATCCAGCAGAGGAGAGTTCTAGCCCGACCAGGCTCCTCTCTTTACATTGTAAGCCTCACTGGGTGTCCAAACTAAAATGATAAGAGGCAACTTGGTAGACTCCTTACTGATGTTTATAGCTGTACTCACAATGCCCTTTTTTTTTAAAAACACCAGCCAATCACAAGTCTTACATGTGAATAATCAATGTGTGAGTAATCAGGGAGCTCAAATAAAAGATAGTTGCAAGGTCTACCAAATGTTTAACTTTACTACCCGTAAGCTGTTGGAACCTTGGTTGCCACAGGGTCCCAAATCTCCCCTCAAAATGTCAATCACAGACACTGAAGCGTGCTGGGCCCATAACCCAGAGGTTGAGGGATTGAAACCATCCTCTTCTAATTCCTGTGCTTTGTATCAGTATCAAGTCTATTTCCTGTCTGTTGATGTTTAACAAAGCCTCTGATGTTGCAAGTGTCTGAAGTGAAATGTCTCCACCTGCTGAAGAGTAAACTTAATGGCATGTTGAGATTATTTCATCCATAAAAAAGAAACTACAGTGCTCATACCTTTTATTCCCGCTGTAACACCCATAAAAACTGGAGTGTAATACAGTAAATATACTACACTACAGGTAATAAATACTGTAAATAGAAACTGTAAAACATGTACGTTTAAAGTGCTTTCTACCAGTCAGATTATCACAGGAGGTAATATCTTCTGCAGCTCTTTTAAAGACTCTACCATAATACCTGCTGGAGATGCCAGGTCCTCATACATGTAAAGCATGAGCTCTACCACTGAGCTACATCCCCTGAAGATTTTGAAATTCTTTTGACTTTTTTCTGAGATAGACTTAGACTTATCTTTATTAATCCTTTTGGGATGACTCCCGCAAGGAAATTGAAATATGCGGTGGCTTGAAATCAAACCTGGGCAAAATGCTTGCACTGCTACGATATAAATCATAGTTGAAAAGTAACACACCCGTTGCCTTTCTGCTGGACAATACAACGTTCACTGCAAATCTTGTAACACAGATTGATAAGAAATACATTGGTGGAGACTGGTTGCTTCCAGTACCTATGAGATAAGACAATATTGTTTATGAAGGCACATCTGCGATTTGGTATACTCTGATGTGTCATTGGTTTGGTACCACTCTCAAAAACAGCGCTCGTTGTCGGCAGGATTCGAACCTGCGCGGGGAGACCCCAATGGATTTCTAGTCCATCGCCTTAACCACTCGGCCACAACAACATGATGAGCCCTGCTAGGACTGTTTGCAGAAATGTTCATGTAGCACCTCAACACACCATATAATGCCTAAGCTGCATTTGCAAAATAGCAGGGTGTTCATATACTTATTTTCGTCACTGTAAGATTCCTACACATTGTGTATGGTAGCCTTTACAATGTTATTTATTTATTTTATTACCACACACACAGCCTTAGCAGAGCTAACCCCCCCCCCCCCCCCCCCCCTTTATCCTGATGCTTGATTGTAATAAAGCATCAACAGAGAGAAGTTGTCTCCGTTGGTGTTTTAACAGACACACCTGGGCCAAATTGAAAACCAGATTCAGCTTTAAATCTTTTTAAATCCTAATCTAGTCCTCATTAAGTTTCAAATAATTTCACAGGAGTTAGTTATTATTTTTGATCATCAATACCAAATTGAATCTAATTGGATGGGAACATACACAGACTTCTCACAAAATCCCACTTGAATTCATGTCTTGCTACTCGGTCAGAATCTTATTAACCTGGAGTCCCAGTCTCTGTCACAAGAAATAAGCTATATGTTTATATATGTTTTAGGCCTATTGGCAGACAGACATTTAAAATGTAGGCAATGGCAAATAAAGAACTAGAAAATTCCGCAGAAATTTTATCAGTGTGCCTGCTACTTGGTGCACATCCGAACAGCTATAAAAGTTAATAAAAAATAATAAGTGTCTTAACCCTTCAGAGATATAACTTTTTAAAACCTATTTAAGATGTTAGGACGTGTGTGTGTGTCTGTCTGTGTGTGTGTCTGAGAGAGAGGGAGACAGATAGATGTCCACAGACAGACATACAGACTATGGTTGCCTGGTTACTAAGGACCAATAGGAAGCCTGTTATCTCTGTGATGTCATCTCTTTGGTATGTAGTCAGTTAACGACTGCACCTGGCACCTACTGTTACCAGCTATTAAGAGACTGATCAAGCTCTCAAACAAATGATCATATCACCAAAAGGATACAAGATATCAATTAATTGAGGTTCTCGTGGGCACCATGAGGCCTTTGTGAACGTATTGATATAAAATTTATGTGGATGAACTTAAAAATGTGGGCGTATCAGCGATGTAAAAAAGTCCTTCGCTCTGCGTTTTGCTCAGAAATGTAGACGATGTTTAACATTACAGTGAATGGAGGAAAATGTGGAACTGTTCTCATTTGAAAGGTCGCTGAGCGGAAAGTATACATCATATCACGTAAATGAGCACATTGGATGAAACTAGACAAGAATACCTACGTTTTGATGTATAAATTGTCCATGACAAGTTAGAATTGTTGGCGTGGGAGCAAGTTATAGAGAAAAAAAAAAGATAACTTTTTTAGTCTCCCCACTCTGTCCCCCACTCTAGCTCCGAACATTCCGCCACATACACACACATTGGAAAATCTGAACCGGTCTGAAAACGGGACGATACGTAAACTGGGATTCTGGAGAAACCGTGCTTGATATCTGAACGCCCATTCAGCCCAATAAACGCCAAAGTCTTGTCTTCGGTTTAAACTTTTAATCATGTTTCTACGTTAAAGTATGGCGACACAGCATGGTGCCAAAGGGGGGGCGTTTTTGAGCAATGTTGAGCGATTTCCCGAACATTTCCCATTCAAGTCAATGAGAAAAGTTTGCCGGTTTTTTGCCGATTTCGGTAAAACCACGCGGCAAATCTCTTAGAAAAATCATAGCACACCATTCCCGATCATTACCCACATTTCGGTGTAATGTGTTGCGCGTGTTGGCAACGCTTTGGGACTAGTAGCGGGACGAAATTTGGCGGAAGATGGAGAATAAGAAATAACTAGAAAATTCCGCAGAAATTTTATCAGTGTGCCTACTACTTGGTGCACATCCGAACAGCAAATAAACTTAATAAAAAATAATAAGTGTCTTAACCCTTCAGAGATATAACTCTTTAAAACCTATTTAAGATGTTAGGACGTGTGTGTGTGTCTGTCTGTGTGTGTGTCTGAGAGAGAGGGAGACAGATGGATGTCCACAGACAGACATACAAAGTATGGTTGCCTGGTTACTAAGGACCAATAGGAAGCCTTCATCTCTGTGATGTCATCTCTTTGATATGTAGTCAGTTAACGACTGCACCTGGCACCAACTGTACCAGCTATTAAGAGACTGATCAAGCTCTCAAACAAATGATCATATCACCAAAAGGATACAAGATATCAATTAATTGAGGTGCTCGTGGGCACCACAAGGCCCTTGTGAACGTATTGATATAAAATTTATGTGGATAAACTTTAAAATGTGGGCGTATCAGCGATGTAAAAAAGTCCTTCGCTCTGCGTTTTGCTCAGAAATGCGGACGATGTTTACCATTACAGTGAATGGAGGAAATGTGGAACTGTTCTCATTTGAAAGGTTGCTGAGCGGAAAGTATACATCATATCACATAAATGAGCACATTCGATGAACTAGACAAGAATCCTACGTTTTGATGTATAAATTGTCCATGACAAGTTAGAATTGTTGGCGTGGGAGCAAGTTATAGAGAAAAAAAAAAGATAACTTTTTTAGTCTCCCCACTCTGTCCCCCACTCTAGCTCTGAACATTCCGCCACATACACACACATTGGAAAATCTGAACCGGTCTGAAAACGGGACGATACGTAAACTGGGATTTGGAGAGAAACCGTGCTTGATATCTGAACGCCCATTCAGCCCAATAAACACCAAAGTCTTGTCTTCGGTTTAAACTTTTAATCATGTTTCTACGTTAAAGTATGGCGACGCAGCACGGTGCCAAAGGGGGGCGTTTTTGAGCGATGTTGAGCGATTTCCCGAACATTTCCCATTCAAGTCAATGAGAAAATGTGCCGTATTTTTGCCGATTTCGGTAAAACCACGCGGCAAATCTTTGAAAATCATAGCACACCATTCCCAATCAATACCCACATTCGGTGTATGTGTTGCGCGTGTTGGCAACGCTTTGGGACTAGTAGCGGGACGAAATTTGGCGGAAGATGGAGAATAAGAAATAATAATAATAAAATAAGTATGGGCAATAATAATCATTGTGCCGATTGCTGCTTATGCAGCACATCGGCACACTGAATAATAAATTATGGCAATAATAATCATTGTGCCGATTGCTGCTTATGCAGCACATCACACACAATGAAACAAGAGTCTGTTGCTCAACTGCGACAACAGGTTCAAACAACAGTGTTGGCTGAAATCTTGGTGTGGTGATGTTGGTGTTGTGTGGGTCAGACTTTACCAGCCACATTAAGACAATACAAAGTCAGCCTACTATCACCAAGAATATATCAAGGGTTAAAGGACTTATGTCAACAGGAGTTGGAAAAACTTGTCCATGCCTTTATCTTCAGTAGACTTGACTACTGTAACGTGGTCTTTACAGGTCTCCCTAAAAAATCAATCAGACAGCTACAGCTGATTCAGAACGCTGCTGCTCAGGTCCTCACAAGACCCAGAGACTGGATCACATCACTCCAGTTCTGAAGTCTTTACACTGGCTTCCTGTGTCTCAAAGAATTGATTTCAAAGTACTCTTGCTAGTTTATAAAATCACTTAACGTTTAGGTCCAAAAATATTTCTGATCTGCTACTACACTATGACCCCCCCAGACCTCTCAGGTCATCTGGGACAGGTCTACTTTCTGTCCCCAGAGTCAGAACTAAACAGGGTAAGCAGCTTTCAGTTTCTATGCTCCTCATATCTGGAATAAACTCCCAGAAACCTGTAGATCCGCTGCTACTCTCAGTTCTTTTAAATCAAGGCTGAAGACCTTTCTTTTTGATGCTGCCTTTCTTTAAATGACTGCTCATTTCTTTAAATTTCTTAGCTGCACTGTAACTTTTATTCTTTGTTTTATGTGTCTATTTTTTTTTAACTGTCTATTCATGTGTTTTAACACGGTTTAATGCTTATGATTTTTTAACTGTTTTTACTAGTGTTTTATCTGTTTAACTGATTTTGTGTAAAGCACTTTGAATTGCCCTGTGCTGAAATGTGCTATACAAATCAAGCTGCCTTGCCTTGCCTTGCCTTTTCTCAATGTCCACTGAGTTTCTCAGCGTGCTCTCTAGTAACATCAGCAAGGCTACTTTACTTCATACTTTAAGTAAATTTCCAAGCCTGTACTTTGTTACTTGTATTTGAGTAAAGATTAAATCAAGTACTTCTACTTTTACCAGAGTATTTGTTAACACAATTAAGTCTACTTCTACTTGAGTACGGGAAGTCAGTACTTTGAACAACGTACTTCATCCGTCTTTGCTGTTGCATTGCGTTAACAAATAACTACGTTTGTGTAAAGTAATCGACAGGCTTATGCCCAGGTTGAGTAGGGAGGGAAATGTAATGCATACCCCTACGTTTTTTCTTCTTCTAATATTTATCATGAAACAAGGAAGCGGTATAGAGCCCTAGTAAACAAAAAGTGAGAAAAACAGCAGTGAGAGAAACAAATCAGGGACTGGAGAGCAGAAGAGGAGAGCCAGAGGAGTTCTGGAGTTTGGAGAGAGGGCGTGTGATGAAAAGTGAGGGCTCTGACACAGAGAGGTATTCCAGAGGTGGAGGAAGATGAAGAAGAGGTGAGGAGAATGAAGAAGAGAGGAGGAGAAGAAAAACATAAATGGGACAGAGAGAGGAACAGCCAGAGGGACAGCAAGTGGATCCATGTGGATCAAGTACTGCACCGTCAGGTTTGTGATGAGAAGGTTTCTTACTATTTTCAAAGCAGTTCATTACAATTTCGTTGTAGGTCTGCTGTGTGTCCTAAAATGGGGCTTTTGCTGTAAAATTCTTTTTTTTGTTTGAATATGGCTCTGTTTCTTTTTTTTCTTGGCCTACATTTTGAAATGCATGCAGGTACACATGCATACAGTGGTACTATAACAACAGATTGCCACCCTGGTGACTTTCTTCCATGTCTCCATGAACGCCCATATATTTGGGCTGACAGTTGAGAAACCTTCCCTTGTTAACTATGACATGGATGACTGAGAACCTACTGTATCGGGACATGTTTAATTTACTATATTATAATTTTGAGACAGGTCCTACAAAGTATTTGTTGGATCAGTCAGGATGGCCGAGCGGTCCAAGGCGCTGCGTTCAGGTCGCAGTCTCCACTGGAGGTGTGGGTTCAAATCCCACTTCTGACATCTACTGTTTTTCTGAGACAGATATGGGGAATAAAGCATTCTATGTATTTAAGAGGACATGAATGTGCGCAAGAAGCTCAATGCCCACTACGGGTTTTGTGGGCATCTGTTATTGTCAACAGATGTAAAGTTACCATGTGTTTGTACACAGTAGACATATCTACTGCTGTCTTCACTGTCTGTGGCAAGTCCTTTAAAACCTGTTCCTGACTTGCTTTTTCCCACATCCTCTGAACGCTTAGCTAACTAACTGACTTAAATTGGCCAATAATTGTTGTGATTGTTGTGTGCCTTTAATATCACACTGTGGATATTATGAAGAAACTGCCTAGCAACCCTTGCAACACTTTGAAAGGTTCCCTGGTGTAATGGGTACACTCTGCACTGTGAATCCAGTGGTCTAAGTTCAAATCTCAGTAAACTGTTTTTTTGCCACAGTATAGGTGAAAAAGATCAACCTGTCAACTTTTCACATCTAGTTTAAAGTAAGCTAACAGGTTTAATGTCCTTGGTCATTTAGACTGTAACAGTATGTTGGTGGGGGCATGTTGAGAGTCACCTGGTTGTTAATGTAATCGGAAGGAGCTCCAAATTTGACAGTATTGACTGGAAGTGATAGGCTTTGAGTTACATGGGGATACACACTTTGCATTCAGTCTCGTATCACCACAAAAATTAGGGATCACTGAAATTGAACTTGTGTTTGCTGCAGTCAGAGTATACAGTGTTCATCCTGAATGGCCAGTATAGTGCATCAGAATTGCTTGTTGAATGGTCTATTAGCTTTGGAACCCCCCTTTCCCCACAGCTTTCAATTGTCAGATATGGGTGGGGGAGTGGACTCTGTGTCCAACCCTTTCTGTGTAAAAAAAAACAACTAAAGAAGTCTCTTGGATGAGATTCAAAACTTAGATTAATGCATATACACATCTACTTTCTTTTATATTACTGTATATAAACATCAACTTTCTATTTGATTCATCATCACATTCATTATGACATCAACTTTCTTTTTAATAAATGCATAAACACATCAACTTTCTTTTCATTAAAAGGACATAACGCTGCTACTTAGCAGTCCCATAAATTACTACTTCCCAGTCCCAACCCTCGCGGTAATTCTCACTTGGTGTGCCGCTTTCCAAATCCAAGCCTCACCTATTCCC
>NW_022603194.1:0-39373 GCF_008692095.1 Etheostoma spectabile
CTTATCCCTATGACAATAATGATGCTCACAAAACACTTTAGTTGCAAGTGCGTTTCATGTCCTCTTAAATACAAAGAAACTGCTAAGTTCAGACATTAGTTCCAAGAAAACAATTGTTGTCAGAAGTGGGATTTGAACCCACGCCTCCAGTGGAGACTGCGACCTGAACGCAGCGCTTGGACCGCTCGGCCATCCTGACTGATCCATAAGTGCCCAGCAGGGCCTGTCTCAAAAATTATATTTAATATAGTAAATTAAACATGTCATGATATAGTAGGTTCTCAGTCATCCATGTCATAGTTAACAAGGGAAGGTTTCTCAACTGTCAGTCCAATATATGGGCGTTCATGGAGACATGGAAGAAAGTCCCAGGGTGGCAATGGCTTGTCAATGGCAATACATTGCGCGGGATGTGAAGGCAATGTGCAATACAGGCCAAATCCTATGGTGGGAATCAAGATCCCCAAGTGTCTCTGTCCACAATGTCCACCTGAATCCAGAAATGTCCCTGCCACAGGGGAAAATAGATGACATTGGGTCAACATTGTGCAATTATCTTCAAAATGTCTAATGAGTCCACAGTATACCTGCCAGGTGGGAATAAAACTGATAACTGTCTTCATGGTCTAAATGTGTCAAATATTGCCGTACAATGTCCACATTGAGTCCAGATGTGTCCGTTTTGGTTCCTGAAAGTGCACAACTAGGCCAAGGGCAACTGGACTTGGTAAAGGTCCTCTGCAGAAGTTTTGTCTCTCATCCAAGAGACTTCTTTAGTTTTTTTTACACAGAAAGGGTTTGACACAGTGCCCACTCCCCCACCCATATCTGACAATTGAAAGCTGTGGGGAAAGGGGGGTTCCAAAGCTAATTAGACCATTCAACAAAGCAGTCTGATGCAATATACTGGCCCATTCAGGATGAGCACTGTATACTCTGACTGCAGCAACACAAGTTCAAATTCAATGATAGCTTATTTTTATGGTGATTATGAGACTGAATACAAAGTGTGTATCCCCCATGCAACTCAAAGCCTATCACTTCCAGTCAATACTGTCAAATTTGGAGCTCCTTCAAGTTACATTAACAACCAGGTTACTCCTCAACATGCCCCCACCAACACAAGCTTACTTTAAACTAGATGTGGAAAGTTGAATGTTTTCACCAGTGTTTTGTGGCTTAAAAACAGGTTCACCGAGATTTGAACTCAGATCACTGGATTCAGAGTCCAAAGTGCTAACCATTACACCATGGAACCTTCAATAGAGTTTCTAGGCAGTTTCTTTCATTATATCAACATGTGTGATATTAAAGGCACACAACAATCACACAATTAAAATATCACGCCCCAATATATTCTCGGTTTTGAGGCCTCGCTCTACTATTTACGACATGGCCAGACGTACCCGGCTAAGAAGCAGCACTTTTCACAGGTGGAGATGGAAACCCTGACATCTCAGTTTAATTTGCAGTAAAGTATACACCTACATGTAAGTGTACCCATATTTAAATAAACACACTGCAAAGT
This sequence comes from Etheostoma spectabile, assembly GCF_008692095.1. NCBI lineage: Eukaryota > Metazoa > Chordata > Actinopteri > Perciformes > Percidae > Etheostoma > Etheostoma spectabile. The sequence goes on from NW_022603194.1 coordinate 1,529, forward strand.
TTATGCAGTGTTTTTTAATTTTACTCGTGTTTTTTCCGTGAGTCAGTGTAAATATTAGTGCAAATCAGTATTAACATATTTCATGTTGTTGTGGCCGAGTGGTTAAGGCGATGGACGTGAAATCCATTGGGGTCTCCCCTCGCAGGTTCGATCCTGCCAACACGAGAGGTGCTCTTTAATTGTGTTCACACATCTCATTATGACAAACGGCAGATGTGCCTCCTACTATAATATCAAATAGTTACTGGAAGCCACTGATACATCTCTGAGCATTTATTTTCATTCTCATGCCCAGATGTGTTGCAGTTGATATGGCTTTGGTTCCCAGCCAGTAACTTCTTTGAGGGACGTTACTGCTGTATTTGTCAAGAAGTAACCAGAAAGGTTCTCTCCCAACCAGGTTTGATAAAACATTAGATCTCTGTTATATCGCACAAATAAGGGAACATAACAATCAATCAAGCTGCCTGTCTCCTCAGCTTCTAGACGCCGCTGCATCACCTCGCATCTGCGTTTGTGACAGTTTCTCACAGTAAGCAAAGCTCACATAAAGCAAATGCTTGTGGCTTAAGATCGAGCTCCCTGGAGTGATCCACTCTGGGATTTTCCTTCTGCAGAAGACCATAGAGGCAGCTTCTCCAATTTCTGAGTAACAGGAAAATAGCCTGATAAGCATACATGTGCAGCACAACCTCAAAAGGCCATAAAGCAAAATGTTTGTGGCTTAAAGATTAAGTTGGCGCTCATCTGGCTTAAAACATCAGCCAGGAGCAGTCTCTGTGGTGGCAATAGGTCAGCGCAGTTGGCTGTTAACTGAAAGGATGGTGGTTCAAGTCCACCCAGAGACAATTGTTTGCTTAAATAAGTTAGCCAACTCTAGGATCTATGAGCTTAAAGATAACCCAAGTGGCCTTATATCAGAAGGTAGGTACATTCTTCACAACCCATCATACTACTCTTTGCAGTCTTGGTATGCAGGCCACTTTATGTAATACAAGCAATTACATAAGCCCCACCCAACCCGTTTAGTGATACATGGCGTGCAACTGTATGTCCATGATCAAGCTTGTTGCTGTGACCAAGAAACCACCAGCAAAATGACTGATACATCATCAGTTCCAGAATTTCTTGGATGCCAAATATTTGAATTCAAAGTCAGAATCCAATTGACATGTAAGAACAACACAATGCACGTCCAGCTTCTACATTTCCGCATGAGTCAGCTTCCCCAATTTCTGATTAACAGGAAAAGCCTGATAAGCAACATGTGCAGCTCAACCTCAAAAAGCCATAAAGCAAATGTTTGTGGCTTAAAGATCGAGCTCCCATTCATAAAACATCAGACAGGCGCCAGTCTCTGTGGCGCAATAGGTCAGCGCAGTCGGCTGTTAACTGAAAGGATGGTGGTTCAAGTCCACCCAGGGATGTTTGTTGCTCAAATAATCTGTAGTGAGCCAACTCTGGGATTTTATCCTTCTGCAGGAGACTATAGAGCAGCCCAAATAACCCAAGTGGCCTTACCCCTATTAGAAGGTACAGTTCTGCAAACCATGTAATATTAATCTTTACGGTCATCAGAGATGGGAAGTAACAAACCAAATACTACATAATACTCCAGTTGAATTTTCAGGTGTTTTACTTTACTATTATTTTTTTGGGCGACTTTTTACTTCTACTCGAATATCGTACTTTCTACTCCCTACATTTTACAAAATTGGCTTGTTACTTTAGTTTTGTACTAAAGGTTGTCTCATCAGGTGTGATTGGAGTCCATGTCGGAGAATAGCGCGGACACCCGCCTCACGCCGCAAGCAGGCGCGCACGGCACACGGAGACAAAAGTGAAAAAAAAAAAAAAGAGACTAGCTGTCCGGAGGATGATCAGCTGAGATTGTGTGCGTCTTTGAGAACTGTAAGTCATATACTGATGATGTCAGTTCATTTAAGCCTGTTGTTGTATTGGTCTATAATCTGGTACATTTAAAAGTTAGCTTGTCTGTGTTCTTCTCCTGTTACCTAGGTTACACCTGGCTGATGATTCGATATAATGGCGATTGTTGAACATCCTTGCTCATTAAGATAATGCAATTAATAGTGGGTTCATTGTTATTATTTACTAGCATATATGATTCCTTGTTATTTATTTTATTTTATTACCACACACACAGCATAGCAGAGCTACCCCCCCCCCCCCCCATGTTTATCCTGATGATTGATTGTAATAAGCATCACAGAGAGAAGTTTGTCTCCATCTGTGTTTTAACAGACACACCTGGGGCCAAATTGGAAACCGAATCAGCTTTAAATCCATCCTAATCTAGTCCTCAATAATTTTAAATAATTTCACTGGATTAGTTATTATTTTTTGCATCATCATACCAAAATGAATCTAATTGAATGGCTATATTTAACGGATTCTCACAAAATCACAACTGAATTCATATCTTGATACTTGCGTGAGAATCTTATTAACCTGGAGTCCCAGTCTCTGTCCAATAAATGCTGACTACCTGAAATAAAACAAGGCCACATGCTGATTATTGGGGACTTGATTTGATGGATTTATTCTTCCTGTTGTGTCTCTATTTAAACTCCTAATTTAAAGGTAAAGTCAGCGTCCACTAAAGGTTGTGATGTTGCTGCTGACAGACTCAGATTGTTATTCTAAGTGTGTGACAACATTATGGGATGGATCCCTATAGAGATAGACCTTTTAGTTAAAGAGGACATCCTTTTAGTTTAGATCCTTTAGTTTCCAACCAGACCAGAGTGGTGATTGTAGGAACAGTGGAAAGATGACCAAGACGGCTTTTCATATTATATTTTCTTTTTCTATTGACTATAGTTGTGTTTGTTATTAACAGAAATCACCTGTCAACATTTCTATTTGTCATAAAGTTCCAACGTTAAGTTTTTTACCGCCAGTTCAAATGGAACTGAACCCGAGAGGATTCCTCCCTAACGGCCGCTCTGCTCTGCTCCGTGCCCCCGTTGTCCGGTAATAGTTAAAGCAGATAAAAACCTAAACAACACTCAAAAGCTTCAAGATAAAACTTACTTAAGAAGCTTCTTCATTCACGTTCAAGAGAAGGCCTATTTCCAGCCAGACTATGAATTGATTCATGAAATCCCTGTTATTAGTACGTGGTCTGTCCCATATGGTCTAGTGGTTAGGATTCCTGATTTTCACCCAGGTGGCCCTGGTTCAACTCCCAGTATGGGAATAGGTATTTAGCTGGTGAAGGTCTGCAGAAAGATCTGTACAATAACATTGGCCTGTATTAAATCAGAGCTGTAGTTAGGTAATCTAAGTTTTATGTGTTTTTCTCTTGCAAACGTTTTGTTCCAATATCATTAACAAGCATACCTTTAGTTCCGTTCCTTGTATTTGTCACGATTTGGGGAAGTGATACTTGCAGGCAGTGTGTCTGAGCGGTCTAAGGCGCTGGGTTAAGACTCCAGTCTCTCTGGAGGCGTGGATTCAAATCCCACCACTGCCAACTGCTGAAATCTAACATACATTGCTACACTCCTACCCCGCCCTCCCAAATGACACCTACCCTAACATAAAAAACACGCAATGAAGATGTGCACACTTTTTGGCAGCACGTATATCTGCGAGCAAAACCTTTTCTCGCATTAAACTCTTGAAAACTCAGAGATCAAGATTGTGTTTGAGACTGGCCGTGACTAGAATGGAACCGGACATTCATCCCAACCCAGTGTGATAAAATATTAGATCTCTGTTATGGTAGAATAAGGGAGCATATCAATCAATCACGCTGCCTCCACGAGGATGTACAGACATAGGAAGTGCATAGGATTTGCCCGTGTCTGGTATTACTAATTCAACTGAATAGGTTTTTTACATTTGAATCCTGCCGACACCGGAAGCCATTATTTACCGGTGCTAGCAAACCAATGACACATCACAGCATACCAAATTGCAGATGTGCCTACATGAACAATATTGTGTTATCTCATTGGTACTGGAATCCACCCTCTCCACCAATGTATCTCTTAGCGTTTATTTTCAGCCTCAATGCCCAGATGTGTTACAAGATTTGCTGTGAACATTTTATTGTCCAGCAGGAAGGCAACAGGTGTGTTACTTTTCGACTACGCTACCATAGCAGTGCAAGCATTTTGCCCAGGTTTGATTTCCAGCCACTGCCGTTGCATTTACAGGTTTTGAAGCCTTATACAGGGTACAAGCGGCCGAAATGGGTTTCCTCAGGAGGGTGGCTGGCGTCTCCCTTAGAGATAGGGTGAGAAGCACAGTCATCCGAGAGGAGCTCGGAGTAGAGCCGCTGCTCCTTCGCGTCGAAAGGAGCCAGTTGAGGTGGTTCGGGCATCTGGTAAGGATGCCTCCTGGGCGCCTCCCTAGGGAGGTGTTCCAGGCACGTCCAGCTGGGAGGAGGCCCCGGGGAAGACCTAGGACTAGGTGGAGAGATTATATCTCCAACCTGGCCTGGAAACGCCTCGGGATCCCCCAGTCGGAGCTGATTGATGTGGCTCGGGAAAGGGAAGTTTGGGGCCCCTACTGGAGCTGCTGCCCCCCGCGACCCGACACCGGATAAGCGGTCGAAGATGGATGGATGGATGGATGAAGCCTTATACAACATTAACATTATATGTTTTACCCAGGTTTCTTCTTTTATTCAGGGATATTTCAATTTCCTTGCGGGAGTCATCCCAAAAGGATTAATAAAGATAAGTCTAAGTCTATCTCAGAAAAAAGGAAAAAAAAAAAATCTGAAATTCTTCAGGGGCTGGAGCTCAGTGGTAGAGCGCATGCTTTACATGTATGAGGACCTGGCATCTCCAGCAGGTATTATGGTAGAGTCTTTAGAAGAGCTGCAACAGATATTACCTCCTGTGCTAATCTGACTGGTAGGGTTATAGAACGTAGTGGTAGACTAAGACCTCCTGTGACACAAACTAAGAGGTATGCTCTCTCTTTTATACCTCAGACTATCAGACAGCACAACAAGCACTGTAGTGTAGTAATTGTATTACGCTCCAGATTTTATGGGTGTTACGGCAGGTATGAGCACACAAGATTCCATTTTTATGGTTGAAATAAACTTAATGCTTTAAGTTTATTCTTCACCAGGTGGAGACATTAAATGGTAAAAGACTTCATACTGAGACAAAGTATAGGAATTAGCAGAGGATGGTTTTGATCCATCGACCTCTGGGTTATGGGCCCAGCACGCTTCCGCTGCGCCACTCTGCTCTGCTTATCAAGACCAGGGACTGGACAATCTGTAATTCACATTTGAGGGAAGGACCAAGGTTCCAACAGTTTACGGGTTGTAAAGTCAAACATTTGGTAGACCTTGCAACTATCTTTTATGTGAACTCAACCATTGATTGTTCACAAGACTTGTGATTCCCAGTCATATTAATACCCCCATTCCTCGAGGCACAGGCCCAACTGATGACTTCTCCTTCTCCTGTTTCGTGCTGCACCCCAAGCCCATACTGACTCAATTAAATTCAATTTAATTTATAGTATCAATATAGTATCAAGAGTTATCTCGAGACCCTTCACAGTTGGAGTAGGTCTAGACCACACTCTGTAATTTACAAGGGCCCAACAATTCTTGTAGTTCCCTCCAGAGCTAGAAAAAAAAAATCCCTTAAAAAAACAAAAATCCCAGTTGAAGTTTATTTATTTTATGCATCCTTAACTTATGTATAATCCTAATATTAATATATAGGCTTATATTGCAATCTCGTAGCCCTACATGTAAGTGTACCCGTATTTAAATGACACACTACATTAATCAAAAAGAAGTTGATGTGTATATGATAATCTAAAAGAAAGTTGATGTGTATATGCATTTATTAAAAAGAAAGTTGATGTGTATTTGCAATAATCAAAAAGAAAGTTGATGTGTATATGAATAATCTAAAAGAAGTTGATGTGTATATGCATTAATATCAAAGAAAGTTGATGTCATAATGAATAGTGATGATATAATAAAAAGAAGTTGATATGTATATGCATTTATTAAAAAGAAAGTTGATGTGTGTATGCATTAATATAAAAGAAAGTTGATGTGTGTATGCATTAATATAAAAGAAAGTTGATGTCATAATTAATAGTCATGATGACATAATGAATGGTGATGATATAATAAAAGAAAGTTGATGTGTTTATGCATTAATCTATAAAAAGTTGATGTCATATTGAATAGTGATGATGACATAATGAATAGTGATGATATATAAAAGAAAGTTGATATGTATATGCATTTATTAAAAAGAAAGTTGATGTGTATATGCTTTAATAAAGAATTTGATATGTATATGCATTTATTAAAAAGAAGTTGATGTGTTTATGCATTAATATAAAAGAAAGTTGATGTCATAATGAATAGTGAGGATGACATAATGAATGTGTATATGCATTAATCAAAAAGAAATTGTATGTATATGTGCAGTTATGTGTACCGCCTTACTGAAGGAATGTTGGGTCTGGAAAAGAGTCGCTTTTGACAGGTCCCACCGGACCCTCCAACCCAAACCCAAGCCTGGTGATCGTCCATGAGCCATTGTGTGCAGATTTCATCGTTACAGTGACTGTGTTGACATTCTGCGCCGCGCTAGAGAGCTCCGACAGATGAAAGTCAGAGACTTGACCGTCTCACTCTTCCCGGATCACACTGCCAAGATAGCTCGGGCTCGGGCTGCTTTCAACGAGGTCAGACGCCAACTTCGTGGCATTGTCGTGCTCGATATGGTCGGATTCATCCAGCGCGACTTCGCATCACATACAACGGTGTTGAGAAGGACTTTGTTTCTGCGGATGAAGCCAGCGACTATGTCAAACTTTGATTTCTGGGTGAGCTCTAGTAGCTTTTCAGATTTTTGTTCTATTATTCCTTAGTTTGTGGACTCACCAGCCTTATTTATCTACATGTTCAGTATTTTTTTTTTAGTATGTTTTTCAGGTTTTCTGGCTTGCTACACTAACTAGGTTAGTGTCACTGTTTGTTTATAGCAGGTATTTTTTTTTTTTCCTTCAATCTTACTGTATGTGATAACATTATATATATTTTTGTATTTTGTACTTCAGATATGATCAGCACTACCTCATTTATGCTTTCTCCATCTGATAGTACAGGACTGAGGGCCTACTATTATTTGTCATTTTGCATTTTTACGTGCTTTACTATATTCATGTGCATACTGTTAAACAGTGTTGAGATCGGCGGGAGGTTTTTTTTCTCTCTTACCTTTGTCTATTCTGCATGGTCTCCGGGTTGTTCAACGCTATTGTGGACAACTTTTGGTTATGGGGGAAACACTGCTGTCTCCTTTGTTCTATGGTTATATGGGACTTTGGTGTATTTGTGTTTGGGGGTATGTTGGGGGGTGGGTGTTCCACCCCGGCTCTCTATGACCATTTTCATTTTTTTATGTTTTTTGTTATTTAATGGTTAATGGCATTATAGATCCCAGCATGGCTGGGTCAGGCACACCTCTCAGATTTATCAGTTGGAATATCAGAGGTATGGGGAATCCTGTTAAGCGATCTAAGGTTTTTGCGCACTTGAAACGTTTAAACTCTGATATAGTATTCTTGCAGGAGACTCACCTTCGCGTCAAAGATCACCGTAGGTTACATTGCCCTTGGTTGGCTCAAGTTTTCCACTCAAATTTTAATTCAAAAGCTAGAGGAGTCGCCATGTTAGTTAGCAAAAATGTTCAGTTCTCATCCACTGATGTTATTGCTGATAGGAATGGCAGATACCTCATGGTTGCTGGTACTTCTTCACAAAAGAGGGTTTTGTTTGTAAATGTAAATGCCCCAAACTTCGATAATGTTGAATTCGCTAACAGATTGCTGAGTAACATTCCCTTCTTGAGTACACACCTGCTGATCTTCGGTGGGGATCTAATTTGTGTTTTTGACCCAATCTTGGATCGTTCTAATCCTCGAAATCTGACTCAATCTGCTATGTCTATAACATTCTCTGATTTTATGAAATGGAATGGTCTTGTTGATCCATGGAGATCTCGTAACCCCACCATTAAAAAATTCTCTTTCTTTTCCCAGGTGCATCATTCATATTCTAGGATTGATTACTTTTGTATTGACAGTACGCTTAATGCAGGTGTAATTTCCTCTGACTATTTAGGTATTGTAATATCTGACCATTCACCTTTATTATTATATATGCAACTTCTACCTATAACGTAGCCCACCTCTTTGGAGATTTAACTCTCTTCTATTGGCAGACAAAGAATTTGCAAACTTATTTCAAATTTTATCGATGAGTTCTTGTCTTTCAATCAAATGTATATATGCAGTTATTAAAAAGAAAGTTGATGTGTTTATGCATTAATGAAAAAGAAAGTTATGTCATAATGAATTGTGATGATGACATAATGAATAGTGATGATGACATAATGAATAGTGATGATGACATAATGAATATGATGATGACATAATGAATAGTGATGATGACATAATGAATGGTGATGATAAATCAAAAAGAAAGTTGATGTGTATATGCATAAATCTAAAAGAAAGTTGATGTGTATATGCATTTATTAAAAAGAAAGTTGATGTGTATATGCATTAATAAAAAAGAAAGTTGATGTGTATATGCATAAATCTAAAAGAAAGTTGATGTGTATATGCATTTATTAAAAAGAAAGTTAATGTGTATATGCATTAATATAAAAGAAAGTTGATGTCATAATGAATTGTGATGATGACATAATGAATAGTGATGATGACATAATGAATAGTGATGATGACATAATGAATAGTGATGATGACATAATGAATAGTGATGATGACATAATGAATGGTGATGATAAATCAAAAGAAAGTTGATGTGTATATGCATAAATCTAAAAGAAAGTTGATGTGTATATGCATTTATTAAAAAGAAATTGATGTGTATATGCATTAATAAAAAGAAAGTTGATGTGTATATGCATAATCTAAAAGAAAGTTGATGTGTATATGCATTTATTAAAAAGAAAGTTAATGTGTATATGCATTAATATAAAAGAAAGTTGATGTCATAATGAATGGTGATGATATAATAAAAACAAAGTTGATGTGTATATGCATAAAGAAAAAGAAAGTTGATGTGTATATGCATAAATCAAAAAGAAAGTTGATGTGTATATGCATAAATAAAAAGAAAGTTGATGTGTTTATGCATTAATGAAATAGAAATTTGATGTGTTTATGCATTAATCTAAAAGAAAGTTGATGTGTTAATGCAAAATTCAAAAAGAAAGTTGATGTGTACATGCATTAATATCAAAGAAAGTTGATGTGTATATGCATTAATATCAAAGAAAGTTGATGTCATAATGAATAGTGATGATGACATAATGAATGGTGATGATATAATAAAAAGTGGGCCTTGGCTCAAGCTGTTTTCAGCATGGGAGGAGAACTCCTGATCCTAAATGGGAATATTTTCAAGCGATGGAAGGAGCACAACTCCTGGACGTGAACAAAACGTCACAAGGTGCCGCAGGAGTTGGGAGAGTGTCAAGTCTAGCCACCTTAGAATTCCATTTATGCTCTTTGCAGACTATGTGGTTCATTTGGCTTATCAGGCATTGATCTACAGCTTCCACTGGGTGAATCATGAGGGGGAAGCGTGCCTTGGCTCAGGCTGTGTTCAGCATGGGAGGAGAACTCCTGATCCTAAATGGGAACATCGTCAAGCGATGGAAAAAGCAATATCTCACTGGACATGAACAACACCTCACAAGGCGCAGCAGAAGGTGGAGAGTGTCAAGTCTGGGCACCTTATAATTCCTCTTCTGCTCTTTCCAGATTATGTTGTTCTTTTGGCTTCATCAAACAGTGATCTACAGCACCCACTGGGGCAGATTGAAGTCCAGTGTCAAGCATTCGTAATCAAAGTCACCCCTCCAATCTCAAAGCTCAGGATTTCTCCCCATCGGGTTGGAGTCAATTGCTGTCCCAAGTGAAGACGTTCTTGTATCTCAAAAGCTTATTTCAAACAGTGCAACTTGTTCCAACACAAAACCACAATACTACTGAACTTTGGATGTCGCCTCCGCCTCTCACACGGAAGACTGGGGTTTTATTCCCGATGGGAGATCTATCTACCAGCTGCTAATTATTTCCCAGCTACATCGACACTAGTATCATCTGCCAGAGTAGTTTGGATCGAGGCCCAACCATAGCAAAAGATATGAACTTTTTTATTTGTATTATTGTATTATAGTGATATACTCCAAGAAAGACAAAGGTTTTACAAAAGGATTGATAATGATCCTGCTATAGAAAGCTATAATAATCAATATAATATTTACCAATTTACATGTGAAATATGTCTGCTCTATACACGTTAAATTAATTTACACCTTATAGTGTGATGTGTATATTCTCATACTTTTTTACAATATATTTTGTTTCATCCCTCAAAATAAATAAAAATAAAATGAGATAAGTCTTATAGACTGGAATTGTCTACGTTGTATGAAATCACAGCATTCTATAACACATCAAAAGGACTACTGACCAATCAGCTGTGAGTTCATGATGAGGTCACAAAACATCCATAGAGAACCTTATATGTACAAGCCGTGTTGAGTCTTTAAGTTCAGGGTTCTGCTCCGGGCAGCTGGAGCCAGAAGCTTCGGCAGAGACTAGGCGCTGCGAAAGCAGCTTGTCTTTGGAGGCCTCGCTTCCAGAGACTAGGACCAGATGCTGCAAAAGCAGTTGGTCTTTGAGGCCTCCTCACCTGAAGCCGCTGACCTCCAGCCAGCCAGAGCAGGGGCCCAACTGGCTCCGCCAAGGAACAGAGCTACCAGCTCTGGGGACAGGGGTCAGGGACCAGGTAAGTGGTTTAGAAAGGTATTGGGGATCATGAATCTCCAAAAGAAAACACTGGTTCCAAACAGCTCTACTGTAGTCCAGCCTATACTCTGCTCCTGATTGGCTTGTAATCCTTACCTAGGTACTGCGCATGTGCAACTCTCAACAAAGATGGAAGAGAAGTGCAATGCCTCACTCTGTAACTAAATCGAGAGTGTTTTCAGGTGATTGATGTGCCTTTGATGCTGAAATCCTTTCTTGGGGAGGACCCCCAACTACCACATACTGAGTTACTGTCACCCATCAACATTTGACCCTGACGTGATTTGAACACGTAACCTTCTGATCTGGAGTCAGACGCGCTACCATTGCGCCACAAGGTCTGCTGACTAGTGCATGTACACTAATGCATGACTGATTTAAGTTGTAGAGTTCTTCTCCGGGTAGCTGGAGGCCAGCGGCTTCGGCAGAGACCAGGCGCTGCGAAAGCTTTTTGAAAGTTTGGCTTTGGAGGCCTCGCTTCCACAACGCAGGGACCGTGCGACGCAAAAGCAGTTGGTCTTTGAGGCCTACTTACCTGAAGCTGGTGATTAATGTGTTTCAGGTGTTAATGTCTTTTATGTCTTTGATGTGTCTCAGGTGTTTGATGTGTTTCAGATGTTTGATGTGGTTGATGTGTGTCAGTTGTTTAACGTGTTTCAGGTGTTTGATGTGTTTGATGTATTTCAGGTCTTTGATTTTTTTTTTGTGTTTGAGATGTGTTCCAGTTGTTTAATGTGTTTCAGATGTTTGATATGTTTCATGTGTTTGATTTGTTTCAGGGATTTGATATGTTTCAAGTGTTTGATGTGTTTCAGGTGTTTGATGTTTTTTATGTGTTTCAGGTGTTTGATGATTTTCTGGTGTTTCCAGATGTCTTTGATGTGTTTTATGTTTTTTATGTGTTTGTGCTTCCGGTGTTCTATGTGTTTCAGGTGTTTGATGTGTTTGTGTTTTTGTTATTTGATGTGTTTCAGGTTTTTGATGTGTTTAATGTCTTTTATATGTTTCAGGTGCTTGATGTCTTTGATGTGTTTGATGTGTTTCAGGTGTTTGATGTATTTCAGGTGTTTGATATGTTTCAGCTGTTTGATTTGTTTCAGGTGTTTGATGTGTTTCAAGTTTGATGTGTTTCAGATGTTTGATGTTTTTCAGGTGTTTGATGTGTTTCAAGTGTTTGATATGTTTCAGATGTTTGATGTGTTTCAGGTGTTTGATGTGTTTGATTAGTTGAAGGTGTTTGACGTGTTTTATGTGTTTCAGGTGTTTGATGTGTTTCAGATGTTTGATGTGTTTCAGATGTTTGATGTGTTTCAGGTGCTTGATATGTTTCATGTGTTTGATATGTTTCAGGGGTTTGATATGTTTCAGGTGTTTGATGTGTTTCAGGTGTTCAATTTGTTCCGGTGTTTGAGATGTTTGATGTGTTTGATGTTTTTGATATCTTTCAGGTGTTTCAGGTGTTTGATGTTTTTTATGTTTTTTATGTGTTTCAGGTGTTTAATGTCTTTAATGTGTTTGATATGTTTCAGGTGTTTGATCTGTTTGTACTTCCGGTGTTGGATGTGTTTCAGGTGTTTGATGTCTTTGATGTGTTTCAGGTTTTTGATGAGTTTCAGATGTTTATGTGTTTCAGGTGTTTGATGTCTTTGATGTGTCTGAAGTGATTCAGGTGTTTCAGGTGTTAGATGTTTTTAATGTGTTTCAGGTATTAGATGTATATGTAAATTGGTGCATAAAAGCCTATGTTAATACAGGAAATGAAGCCGTTGATGCTCAAATCCTTGCTGGGGGAGGACACCCAACTACCACATATTGAGCTACTGCCACCCATCAACAACATGTTCTCTTCCAACAGGAACATTTAGTCAATCATACCACAATGACAAAAAAACACTATCATCAGCCGAAATTACAGAAACTGCAATATTTTAGATCTGTCAGGTAGACTCTTATACAATTGTCAGTATATTGTATTGATTATAGATTGTGTTTTACAGATGCATTTTGTTTCTTTTTTCTGCAGAAATCCAATCCAAAAATGAATGACCATCTCAAAGTAGCTTTATAGAATGTACCATTTGTTGTCTATTACACACACTAGAGCCACCCCCCCCACTGGACTGTAGGCCTATATGTGACATGTTTTTAAATTTGTGAGTGTTACAGTCAACTCCTAAAACTGTTCACGCAGTATATAGCAAACATGGAAATCAGACAAACATTATGAGGAGAAGAGCTCATTTGGTGAGTAGGCTATGCCTTAGCAGCAGGGCTAAGAAACGGGATTTGTGAAAGCACAGTTATAATGAAAATAATAGAAAGTGTTTAGCTTTCCAAAATCCCAGAACATAAAACTTAATTTCTATATTATCTCTAAATGACAGTAGCTCGCACACAGCAGGCATGGTGCGACACCTACTGGTCTGTTTTTGCAATTGATTTGAACTGCCCTAGAGGGTCCCTATGTGGTGGAAACCACATTAAATATTAATTTAATTGTATAATATAGCGCGAACAGTAACAACTCTGCGCACACAAGTTCTTGTGTGGGAGTAATGGGATTTGGTGCTGGCAATAGAGTCCTTGTAACGTAGGATGTGGTTGTTGTACATTTCTTTGTGAATAGTGAGACCAGTTTTCCTATGGAGACGTTCAAGTTGCCGACCTTTGGCTTTCATGAGACAAAGATCGGGGGTGAACCAAGGGGCGGAGACAGAGACAGAAACAGATCTGTTTTTCAAGGGTGCAAGAGAATTCAGAATATTATGGAGTCCAGTGTTGTAATGAAAGACCAGATCATCGGGGGTGGAGAGATTGTGAGTGTCAGGAAGGCAGAAGGAGTGAACAGTTGAAGTGAGTGTGGCGGGGTTGATATTCTTTGTGTTCCGAAATGAAATAAGGTGTGGTATTTTTGAGATGGAGAGACGGAGTTTCACTGTAAATGAGAGGAGAAAATGGTCAGTTATAGGGAGTTCATCTGCTGTAAGGTCAGACAGGGTTAGAAACCAGAGTAGCAGATTAAGTCCAGAATATGTCCTTTGGAGTGTGTCGGAAAAGTGGTATGTTGCTGACATCCAAAACTGTCTAAGCAGGAGGTGAAGTCTTTGGTGAGAGGCAGGTTGATATTGTTCATGTGGATATTGAAATAACCCAGCAGTATTATGTTTGGTGAGAAAGAGGATAAGTGGGTAAGGAAAGCAGCAAAGTAATTTAAAAAAAAGCACTATTCGGTTTAGGGAAGCAGTAGACAGTAGCAATGATGGTTGGAGTGGGACCAGACAACTTGCAGACAGCAGATTCAAAGGAGCTGAATCTGTAAATCCCAGAGTTGGCTCTCTGCAGGTTATTTAAGCAACAAACATCCCTGGGTGGACTTGAACCACCATCCTTTCAGTTAACAGCCGACTGCGCTGACCTATTGCGCCACAGAGAGTACCCCTGGCTGATGTTTTATGAGCAGGAGCTCGAACTTCAAACCACAAGCATTTCCTTTATGGCTATAGTAAGTAAATAGTATGTGCTTTATACAAGTTATGTTTATTATGTTTATTTTTACATATAGGACATACAGATAGAAACTGTTTCAGACAACAGAAATGTGAATCACAGATTTTCCAGCCCCTGATCATGAACAGCAGAGCAGAGTGGCGCAGCGGAAGCGTGCTGGGCCCATAACCCAGAGGTCGATGGATCGAAACCATCCTCTGCTAATTCCTATTAAGTCTATTTCTAGTCTGTTAATGTTTAACAAAGCATCTGTGTCTGAAATGAAATGTCTCCACCTGCTGAACTTAACGGCATGTCAAGTTTATTTCATCCATAAAAATGGAAACTCCTCATTCCTGCTCTAACACCCATAAAAAGGACCCAAAGGACAACGTCAAGGGTCCCCGGAACCCAAAGGACAATGCCACGGGTCCCAAGGACCCATAAGGCCAATGCCACGGGTCCCTGGAACCCAAAGGACAACGTCAAGGTTCCCCGGGACCCAAAGGACAATGCCACGGGTCCTTGGGACCCAAAGGACAATATAAAGGGTCCTATGGACCCGAAGGACAATGTCAAGGGTCCTATGGACCCGAAGGGCAACGTAAAGGGTCCCCGGGACTCTTAATCTCAGGGTCGTGGATTCGAGCCCCATGTGGGGCTGTGGTGTTTTAGAGAGTGTGAATACATGAGTTCCGCACCGTATAATGTGGCTGTATTGGGGCAGATCGTCTGTCAATCGCAAGATTAGCAGTTCCATCCCAGTGTAAAAATCCCTGTAATTTACCAGACTAAAATGTGCCTGCATTCTACGATCATGGTCTGTGCTGACCTCCTGTTCCTCAGATCAAATTAAAGTCTGGTAGGGTTATAGAGCGTAGTGGTAGACTAAGACCTCCTGTGACACAAACTAAGCGGTATGCTCTCTCTTTTATACCTCAGACTATCAGAAAGCACAGTATCACTTTAAATGTACATGTTTTACAGTTTGTATTTTACTGTATCTATGTACTTGTACTGTAGTGTAGTATATTTATAGTGTTACGCTCCAGTTTTATGGATGTTATGGTGGGTATGAGCACCGTAGTTTCAATTTTTTTAGATGAAATAAACTTGACATGCCATTAAGTTTACTCTTCAGCAGGTGCAGACATTTCACATCAGCAACAGATGCTTTGTTAAACATCAACAGACTGGAAATAGACTTAAGTTGGCTTATAATTGTTGCTTTTTCATCTTTGTTGTGATTGTTGTGTGCCTTCAATATCACACATGTGGATATTATGAAAGAAACTGCCTAGCAAACCTTCCACCACTTGCAAATGTTCCATGGTGTAATGGTTAGCACTCTGGACTTTGAATTCAGCAATCTGAGTTCAAATCTCAGTGGAACCTGTTTTTAAGCCACAGTATAGGTGAAAAAGACCAACCTTTCAACTTTCCACATCTAGTTTAAAGTGAGCTTACAGGTTTAATGTCCTTAGTCATTTAGACTGTAAACAGTATGTTGGTAGGGGCATGTTGAGGAGTCACCTGGTCATTAACGTAATTGGAAGGAGCTCCAAAATTTGACAGAATTGACTGGAAGTGATAGGCTTTGAGTTACATGGGGGATACACACTTTGCATTCAGTCTCGTAATCACCATAAAAATTAGGTATCACTGAAATTTGAACTTGTGTTGCTGCAGTCAGAGTATACAGTGCTCATCCTGAATGGGTCAGTATAGTTCATCAGAATTGCTTTGTTGAATGGTCTATTAGCTTTGGAACCCTCCTTTCCCCCACAGCTTCAATTCTCAGATATGGTGGGGAGTGGGCACTGTGTCCAAACCTTTTTCTGTTAAAAAAAAACACTAAAAAAGTCTCTTGGATTAAAGACAAACCCTCTGCGGAGAACCTTTTACCAATTCCAGGTGCCCTTGGCATAGTTTCTGATCGTTTTGGGGTAACAGCATGGATCGGAACACCACACATCTGGACTCAATGTGGGCATTGTACGACAATATTTGAACACATTTAGACCATGAAGACAGTTATCGTTTATTTCCCATCTGGCAGGTGTAATTGTGGACACAGTTGGACATTTTGAAGATAATTGCACAATATTGAGCCAATTGTCAGTCTATTTCCCATCTGGCAGGGACATTTCTGGATTCAGGTGGACATTGTGGACAGAAACATTGGTGGATCTTTATTCCCACCATAGGATTTGGCCTGTATTGCACATTGCCTTCACATCCCGTGCAATGTATTGCCATTGTCAAACACAGTAGTAACAGTAACACTGTAACGACATAAAGTTGAAATCCTTTGGTCGCTGGTTCAAGGACAGACGACCCACAAGCATAATAAATCAAACCTAAGATCTGGTGCTAGGTGGGGATCAAACCTGTGACCTTTGAATCTACGTTAAACATCCCTTATTTCCCAGAAACATTCCAATTTCAGCAATTAAATTAAAATCTGACTTAATAGAAACTATAAAACTCTTACACTATGTGTGTAATTTAGCATCTTTCTCATCTTTTCTCTCATTTCTTCTTTTTTCCTCCTTTTTCCTCTTTTTCCTTCTTCCCTCCCTCTTCCCCTTTTTCCTCTTCTCCCCCCCCCCTTACAGCCTACTGTTCACCAGCTTTGGCGCAGTAGGCAGTGTGTCAGTCTCATAATCTAAGGGTTATGAGTTCAACCCTCACAAGGGGTAGGTGTTTTTAAAAAAAGAAAAAACTGATGCTGAAAACACAGTGATTTTCAGGTGATTAAACACTGGCAGAAGCACATAAATGGAAGTTGTGATACGATGGTCTCAACTGTTGTTGTTTCTGAGATCAACAGTAACTTGTGAAGTTGAATAGCTATTGACCCGACAATATTAGAGAAGAGCTCGCGTTGGCAGTGTAGGTAGACTATTTGGAAAATTAAGTTACTTTACACTTTAAACTGTTCCATCTCCTCTGAATCACCATCTGCAAATTTTCAAGCCTCATTGGCATGCCGACCACCACCTACAGTAGGTAAATCACTGGCTAGCTATGCATGAGTACCTAGGCAACCTTAAAATCTTAAAAAAAAACACAACTGATGCTGAAAATAAAGTGACAGGTGATTGGACACTGGCACAAGCACATGAATGGAAGTTATGATTCTATGGTTATTTCTGAGATTGAGACAACAAAAGGCATTCTTTAAGGGTGGTAGCAAACCAATGACTCATCACAGTATACCAAATTGCAGAGGTTTCTTCATGAACAATATTGTGTTTTCTCATAGGTACTGGAAGCCACCCGTCTCCACCAATGTCTCTCTTAGCATTTATTTTCAGAAATGCTTTGGCATTTTTTAACTCCCTTCGATAGCTCAGTTGGTAGAGCGGAGGACTGTAGAGGCTTAAAGTTGAAATCCTTAGGTCTCTGGTTCAAATCCGTCTCGAAGGAGCATTTTTTTCCAGATTTTACGTTTGGGGATCAATAAAGAATTTCTGATTCTGATGTAGAGATGGACGGATGACCCAAAAGCATATTGCTTCTTGCCCACATAACAAGAATAAAAAATAGGTGGGGAGATAGAGTTAAGCCCTGACAGAATAGAGAACTACAGACAAAAGATGTGAAATAGTGCAACCAGAGAGTAAGTGTGACCAGAAGAATTGGAAAAAACTAGACTATAAAGACAACCTTTCTTCAAGAATCTTTATTGTGTTGACATGGGCCCTCATTTATGAAATGTGCTAAAACAGGTGTAGGACGGCGTACGCCGATTCCCACCCAAGTTCGTCATTTATCAATTTGAACGTGAGCGTAGGCTGCAAAAATTCTCACTCTGTCTGACCTTGTTACTTAAGTTTACGCAGACACCCTCATCACCTTTAAGTAAACATAACACAATATAAAACTAGAGGAAGGCGGTGCAGTACAGCTCAATCCAGCATGGGAGAGTTCTAGCCCAACCAGGCTCCTCTCTTTACCCTGTCTTTCTAATTACACTGTGATTAGTTTTAGACTGCCGGGGGACTTCCTTTGACACTAGCTCCTCTCTCCTCGCTCTCTTTATTTTCCGTTTGTGTGCATCCATGTCCCAGAATTGCTTCAGTCTGTGTTACCACGTTTGCACTGAACGTTGTATTGTCCAGCAGAAAGGCAACAGGTGTGTTACTTTTCGACTGTGATTTATACCATAGCATTGCAAGCATTTTTCCCAGGTTTGATTTCCAGCCATCGCAGTTGCCTTTACAGGTTTTTGAAGCCATATACAACATTAACATTACATGTTATTTTACCAAACCAACGGATTTCTTCTTTTATTCAGTGATATTTCAATTTCCTTGCGGGAGTCATCCCCCAAAAGGATTAATAAAGATAAGTCTATGTCTATCTCGAAAAAGTAAAAAAATCTGAAAATCTTCAGGAGATTAGCTCAGTGTAGAGCTCATGCTTTCATATGAGGACATGACATCTCCAGCAGGTAGTATGGTAGAGTCTTTAAAAGAGCTGCAACAGATATGGTTGATTACCTGTGGTAATCTGACTGGTAGGATTATAGAACGTTGTGGTAGACTAGATAGCAATTGGCAGAGGATCGTTTCGATCCATCGATCTCTGGGTTATGGGCCCAGCACGCTTCCGCTGCGCCACTCTGCTCTGCTTTACATGTCCTGTGACTGGAATATCTTCAATTCACATTTTGAAGGAAGGACCAAGGTTCCAACAGCTTACGGGTTGTAAAGTTAAACATTTGGTAGACCTTGCAACTATCTTTTATGTGAGCTTCCTGATTAATCACACAATGATTATTCACACAGGATGAGCACTGTATACTCTGACTGCAGCAACACAAGTTCAAATTTCAGTGATACCTAATTTTTATAGTGATTACGAGACTGAATGCAAAGTGTGTATCCCCCATGTAACTCAAAGCCTATCACTTCCAGTCAATACTGTCAAATTGGAGCTCCTTTAATTACATTACAACCAGGTGACTCCTCAACATGCCCCCACTAATGTACTGTTTACAGTCTAAATGGCCAAGGACATTAAACCCTGTAGCTCACTTTAAACTAGATGGGAAAGTTGATGGTTTTATCTTTTTCACCTGTGCTGTGGCTTAAGAACAGGTTCCACTGAGATTTGAACTCAGATCTGCTGGATTCAGAGTCCAGAGTGCTAACCATTACACCATGGAACCTTTAAACTTGCTAGAAAGGTTTTCTATGCAGTTTATTTCATAATATCCACATGTGTGACATTAAAGGCACACAAAAATAAACAAGATGAAAAAGCAACAATTACTGGCCAACTTAAGTCTATTTCCAGTCTGTTGATGTCTAACAAAGTGTCTGTTGCTGCAAGTGTCTGACGTGAAATGTCTCCACCTGCTGTAGAGTAAACCTAATGACATGTTAAGTTTATTTCGTCCATAAAAATGGAAACTACAGTGCTCATACCCCCGCCGTAACCCATAACAAACAGAGTATAATACAACAAATATACTACAGTGCAAGTACATAAATATGGTAAAATAGAAACTGTAAAAAAGTACGGGGCGGCTGTGGCTCAGTGGTAGAGCGGTTGCCTGCCAATCAGAAGGTGGTCGGTTCGATCCCTGCCCCTGCAGTCATTGTCGAAGTGTCCTTGGGCAAAACACTGAATGTAGAAAGAAAAACCTGCCCCCGGTGCTGCGCATCGGAGTGTGAATGTTATGAATGTTTATCTGAGAGCAGGTGGCACCTTGTACGGCAGCCCCGGTCACACAGTGTATGAATGTGTGTGCGGTGAATGTTTCCTGTAGATGTAAAGTGCTTTGAGCAATTGTTAAGACTAGAAAAGCGCTATAAAATACAGCACATTTAAAGTGCTTGTTTTGCTGTCTGATAGTCTGAGGTATAAAAAGAGAGCATACCTCTTAGTTTGTGTCCCAGGAGGTCTTAGTCTACCACTACGTTCTATAACCCTACCAGTCAGATTACCACAGGAGGTAATATCTTCTGCAGCTCTTTAAAGAATACCTGCTGGAGATGCAGGTCCTCATACATGTAAGCATCATGCGCTCTACACCACTGAGGGTTAGATTTTCGAGATAGACATAGACTTATCTTTATTAATCCTTTTGGGATGACTCCCGCAAGGAATTTGAAATATCACTGAATAAAGAAGAAACCTGGGTAAAACATGTAATGTTAATGTTGTATATGGCTTCAAAACCTGTAAATGCAACTGTGGTGGCTGTAAGTCAAACCTGGGCAAAATGATTGCACTGCTACAATATAAATCATAGTCAAAAGTAACACACCTGTTGCCTTTCTGCTCTGGACAATACAACGTTCACTGCAAATCTTGTAACTCAGACTGAAAATAATGATAAGAAATACATTCATGAGACGTGGCTTCCTGTACCTATGAGATAACACAACATTGTTAATGAAGGCACATCTGCGTTTTTTTTATACTGTGATGAGTCATTGGTGTGCTAGCACCCTAAAGATTGCCTTTTGTTAGGGAGGGACATCACTGATGCAGTCTGGGACTGCGCTCAGACTAGAAAATGGCACTTCTCATCCTGTGCCCGTCTTAGCTTGATACAGTTCAAGGTTTTTCACAGAATTTACTACACAAATCCCAACTATCAAGAATTTATTCTGACATTCAAGATAGGTGTGAGCGCTGCAATTCTACACCAGCAGATATGTCGCATATGTTTTGGACCTGTTCTAAACTAAGAGATTTTTGGTCATATGTCTGCAACATTTTGAATGATGCTTTTGATACCAAAGTGAAAACCCTCTGCAGACATGGCCATCTTTGGAGTCTTGATTAATGAGATCTTGTTGCCCACTGATAAGAAGAATGCTTTTGCTTTTGCGTCTTTGTTAGCCCGTAGAAGATAGCTTTACAGTGGAAATCTCCTGATCCCCTAAGGTCTGTCTGGCTCAGTGAACTAATGTTTTTCTTGAAATTAGAAAAAATTAAGTACTTCTCCAGAGGTCAATAGTTATTTTATTTCACAAAATATGGGACCCGTTGATTTTGTATTTTGATAAGCTCAATACTCTCCGTAAGACAACAGGGCCCTGATGTTTTTTTTTTTCTTTTTTCTTTTTTTCAACCATGTGTAGCTACAGGCATGTATAATGTAAGAGTGTTGAGTGCCCCCCCCCCCTTTTCTTTCTCCTTTTTTCTTTCTTTTTTTTTCTTCTCATTATTATGTACTTATTTTCATTATCGTTATTATTATTAGCCTTAATTATTTTAATGGCAGTAAGTGTTGTTGTGGGTGGGTGGATGGGATTGATTGACAAAGTATGTTAAACCAATTCAAGATATTCTATTTATATGCATCCTATACAGTGTTACCTTTCTTGAATAAAAATCTGTTTTAAAAAAAAAAAAAGATTGCCTTTTGTTGTCTCATCGCAGAAATAACCACAGAATCACAACTTCCTTCTTGTGTATGCCAGTATTCAACCAACCACTGAAAGTCGGGTATTTCCAGCATCAGTTGTGTTTTTAAAACACCTGCCCCGTGTAGGGTTGAACTCACGACCTTCAGATTATGAGACTGACGCGCTGCCTACTGCACCAACGAGGCTATGAAAACACTTTCGATGGTTGGGAAAATTTCGTAAAAACTAACAATTTGGTCTTCAATCTTAATAAAAGCAATGTATGTGGAGACCTATGCACTCCACATACATTGCCAACTTTGCGTAGGAATCGGCGTACGCCCGGTCCTACGCCGGTTTAGGTCGTATGCACGTTTCAGAAATGAGGTTCAATGTGAGCACAATAAAGATTTCTTGAAGAAAGTTTGTACTTTAAGTTCTAGTTTTTTATTCCAATTCTTCTGGTCACACTTGTACTATTTCATAACTTTTGTCTGTAGTTCTCTATTTTGTCAGGCTTAACTCTGTCCCCCCCGCCTCTTTTTTTGTTTCTTGTTATGTCCTTGCAAGAAGTATTATGCTTTTGGGTCGTCTGTCCCATCCGTCAGGCCAAAGAAACAGATCAGCATGTAACTTTGCAAATCAGTGGCTCACCCTGGCCGCCATCAATGATGCCATTTGGACTTCCAAAACTTTTGGTAAGAAAGCACATGCAGATCCCCTTCCCTCAAAACGTGAATCACAGATTTTCCAGCACCGGACTTGATCAGACTGGGAATATGCAAAGAGATGTTCACAAGTTCATCCGAGGTAAATACTCGGCCCACATTCACACAGACCTAAAACTACTCATTTAATGCTGGTTACAATTTTCTAAAATAAACATGTCAGAGAAAAATTGCAAAGAGTGAAGGGTGTTTGATAACATTTTTTAACAAGGTATTGGCTCATTATTGCTTCAGTAACTCCTTCAAGATTCTTCGAGGTAAGCAGGAAGCTCACATAAATGATAGTTGCAAGGTCTACCAAATGTTTAACTTTGCAACCCGAAAACTGTCCCTCAAAATGTGAATCTCTCAAATTTTCCTTCCCCTGAACTAAACAGCAGAGTCAGAGTGGTGCAGAGGCGGAAGCGTGCCGTGCCCATAACCCAGAAGGTCGATGGATCAAACTATCTTGCTGCTGCAGAGTAAACTTTTATGGCACGTCAAGTTTAAAATGGCAACTTGCATTGCTGATACCTGTCGTAACACCCATTAAACTGGAACATAATACATTATATTATACAAATATTATTTTTGCACATTTACGTAGGTGAAACGATTCCTCACAGTGGTGCTGGAGGCCAGGGGTGATGCCATCCAGAGTAACTATCTCTTTGGATATTGCTCACGGAGGTGCTTGGGCCCCAGAGCAATAACTTCAGTTTTATCTGAGTTTAACATTAGAAAATTACAGGTTGTTTGTCTCTACAACTCTCAATAAGTTATTTACACTGCTGAAAAGCATTTCACATTTTTTAAATTACCTTCACTGCTAAAAGCATAATAATAAAATGTAAATATTTCTAAAAATGAAATAGTGTAATTTTATAGGATGTTTTTAATTTTTCCATCTTATTTCTATGCTTCTATAACATGAACTAACAATTTTATTCACCTACAGGTAGCACTACTGCTGTTGTTTTACAGCAGACTACAGCAAATTCAAAATACAGTAAATAAATGTAAATTAAATGTTACTATACCCATAATCAATTTCAATTTTATTATTATAGTATCAATTCATACAAGAGTTATCTCAAGACACTTTACAGATAGACCCACTCCAGAATTTACAAGGACCCAACAGTTCTAGTAGTTTCCTCCAGAGCCAGCAACAGTGCGACAATGCAATGCATATTACAGTAATGAACCGAAAAGAAAGTTATCGTATTTTACGGTAAGTAACTGTAGAAATTACAGTAAAGTCTAACGTGTTGGGTGCGTAACTACTGCTCTAATTTAGGCCAATGTTGGACATCGTACAGATCTTTCTGCAGACCTTCACCAGCTAAATACCAATTCCCTCCGGGAGTTGAACCCAGGCCACCTGGGTGAAAACCAGGAATCCTACCCCTAGACCATATGTGAGGTCATAGGATAAGTATGTAACTACAGCTCTGCTTTAATAGCAGGACCAATGACACAGATCTTACTGATCTTGCCGCAGACCTTCACCGTTTAACTAATACGCTTCCTCAACCGGGAGTTGACAGGTCTCACAGGCCTTCTCTTGACGTGAATGAAGAAGCTTCTTTTTAAGTTTTATCTTGAAGCTTTGAGTGTTCTTTAGGTTTTTATATCTGCTTTAACTATTACCGGACAGCGGGGGCACAGAGCAGAGCAGAGAGGCCGTTAGGGAGGAATCCTCCTCCGTGTTCAGCTCCATTTTGAACTGGCGGTAAAAAACTTAACATTGGAACTTTATGACGAATAGAAATGTTGACAGGTTGATTTCTGTTAATAACAAACACAACTATAGTCAATAGAAAAAGAAAATACATATATGAAAAGCCGTCTTGGTTCATCTTTCCACTGTTAAATGCACCTCTCCATATTTCCTGACATCTCCCCCCCCCCCATTGTTTTGCTTTGGTTCCACTTTTGTGCGCTCCCCCGGGTCATTGGGCCACTTGCATGGGGGGGGGGGGGTTTGGCCCCGTCATAACTGTTGGCAGTTCTAGTTATTCCTGACTTGTATTTCGGTTAACCCTCTGGGGCCTGAGGTTATTTTCAGAGACAGGATAATAGCGCATTTTTTTTCCTCTGAGAGATGTCCCTAAGATTGAGTAATCAAAAACAAAATGGTGTCTTACAAACAATAAGTGTTGCTAGGTTACAACCCTGTCTATTATTTTCATCTAGCAAGCTAAGATAACTCGAGCAGACAGTGTTGAATAGTTTAATAAACAACTTGATTTGATTCTTTGATACTTGTTGGCACATTGGTAATCACAGAGATGATTTTCATTTTCATTGAAAGATTTTTCACAGATCATTTTTAAAATCTGCTTATATACATATCAGTAAACTAGCACATTTATCGGAACATTTGTATTCTTCATTTCATTGTTTATTGATAAATATACTTGATTAAATCTACTAACCAGGAGAGAAGGGGGGGGGGTATATCATTTTTTACCCGATCCCAGTCCTAATATTCAGATACAGAGTTGGATCTGATACATATATTTACCTACAGTGTTAAATGATGAAAGATATGCTGAAAGCACCTCCAATAGAATTGATATTAGTACTGATGCATTATGCGGAAACTTAATGGGTTAATTTAAGAAGCTGAATTTGAACAACTTAATAGATGTTTTATAATCTCTTTAACAGTTACTTTTCTTTTAGAAACTTAAAATGTGTTGTGTTTAAAATGTAAATTCTGAAAAGCATAGAATTTGTCAAAGTAGCATAAATAGGGCTGTTGTGAGTTTGCAGGTGCAGTGAAATTTTCCATGGTAACAGGGAGTTCCACCAATCAGATATGTCACTGTAAAAAATAGAAAGTTGGCACATCAAAGGAATGCTTTTGATCCTTTAATGCGGATCAAAGGTGCTTACGATGTTCCATCTACACCATTTAATGCATATACACATCATCTTTCTTATTGATTAATATAATTTAATGATCCTCAGTGGGGAAATTACAATTTACACTGGGTTACTAATCACACACAGGGCTGAAATACACACACGCAGGACCTATGCATGCACACGTGAGAGAACTGCAGTATGTACATTTGACCACGACGTGACTTGAACAAGCAACCTTCTGATCTGGAGTCAGACGCGCTACCATTGTGCCACGAGGTCTACTGATTAATGCATGTACACATCAACTTTCTTTTTGATTAATGCATAGCTGTTCTTTTTAAGGCATTAACACATATGCATATATGCCTATATGTTATATGCCTATACGTTCTTTTTGAGTAATACATACAGACATCATCTTTCTTTTTGATTAATATAATTTAATCTATAATATTTATAAATCCCCAGTGGGGAAATTACAATTTACACTCTGTGTACATTTTGTTAGTAATAACACACAGGCCTGAAATACACACACACACGCTCAGGATCTATTCAAGCACAAATGGAGAGATGTGAGAGGGAGTGGGCTACCAGCTGGACCAGCGCCTTGAGCGGTTGGGGGGGTACCTGGCAGTTCCCAGGATGTGAAGTGGCATCCGACCACACTCTGTAATTTGGTCCGCATGGGGACTTGAACTGGCGACCCTCCGGTTCCCAACGCAGCTCCCTACATGTGCCAACATTCTATTTTTTACAGTGACATATCTGATTGTAACGACAAATGTCAGGAAATATGGAGAGTGCTTAAGACATCTTTTTAAAGCAGATGGACTTTTCCTTAAAGGAGAATTCCAGTCAATTTCAACACGTAGCTCTGTAGTTTGTACATTAGAGGTCTGTCAGTGGAGAGAGAAATGAAACCAATCGGTGGTGTCTACCCCGTGTTATCCTCCTGCTAGAGTTAGCACCCAACAGCCTTAAACAGGGACAGTTAGTTTAAACCTGTTTTTAGCCTCTAAACAACCAATCAACCTCACTGAATACCAAACTGATTTTCACACGTTCTTTTGCTGCAAAGGTCATACATGTAGCTATGATACAGGATACATGGTTAGGCGTATTTTAATATTCATAGTGGGCAGTAACTAGAATATTCTGATATGATATAAGTCACCAGACGTCCGAGATCAAAACTGGGAACGTAATCCCTGAAATGGAGAGAAACGGGACATTTCCAGTTTGACTATCAATCTGATTGAAAAACCTAATGTTGTGTCTTTAAAACAGAACAGGGACAGAGGTAGTTTTTATGTGATGTAGGCTATGATTGGTATTTTGTAAATCACACACTATAATATGGTAGAGAAGCAGAAACAGATAGTGGCAGTAAAGTCAGATATTTTAATTTTAATTATAGAAACAAAATGATTATATTAGTTAGTCTACTTGAAGCTTTTTTTATTTGTCTCTCTCTCTCACTCATACCACACACACACACACACAGACACACACTTTGCTACCACGTTGTTCTGCATCCATCTCCTCCCAGCCCTTGACATTTAGCAGCCCCACTCCCAACACACACACACACACACACACACACCACACACACACACACAACACACACACACACTAGGGCGGCACGATATTGACAAAATGTGATATTGCAATATTGATTATGAAAACTGCAATATCGATATTTTTTCTGATATTTTTACACTGTAAAATTACAAAATAGATTCATAACAAATTAAACTATTTCTCTTACAACAAAAGGGTTATTTAAACTGACATATCGAAGTGGTCAACACCCCTGAGCGTTTTGGGTTCAGTGCCTTGCTTCAGAGCACTTGGCAGTGCCCAGGAGGTGAAGTGGCATCTCTCCAGCCACCAACCCACACTTTGGTCCACATGGGGACTTAAACCAGCAACCCTCTGGTTCCCAACCGAATGATCTACTGCCCCCCCCTAAACATTTGATCCCGACATAATTTGAACACACAACTTTCTGATCTGGAGTCAGACACGCTACCGTTGTGCCACAAGGTCTACTGATCAATAAATATACACATCAACTTCCTTTTAGATTAATGCATAAACACTAACTTTCTTTTTAATTAATGTATATACACATCAACTTTTGTTTTGATAAATTTATAAACATCAACTTTTGTTTTGATAAATGCATATACACTAGGGATGAGCGAGTACAGCGTTATCTGTATCTGTATCTGTTTACCACATGAATTATCTGTATCCGGATCCGTACTCTGACTGGGCGGGGCCTAAACCGGAAATGGTCAGATTTAACCAGGAAGTGGGTCGGGTTCTTTTGAAATGGGCGGGGCTTTAACCGGTATGTTATTTAAGCATGCAATTGATATGAGTTGATCAAAAATTGTTATATTTATTGCTGATTTGAAAACTATTTACATGACAGCATCAAGCTTCAGATCAATGGTGTTGTCATGGTAACAAACAAACTATATACAGAACGTTGAATAATGAATACAACACATGCGGTTGCAATTATGAAGTAAAATGTAATGAACAAGAGTTTTCATACTCAATATAACTTTCTTTTTTTAACTTTTTATTTTTTTAGGATCAGTGTGATTTTTTTTTTTTTTTTTTTGGTTCTTTTTTATTATTTTTTTATTTCCACACCAGGTATGTGTGAAATGTGTGTGTGTGTGTGTGTGTGAGTCAGCTGACAGTTAAAAAAAAAATCTCCGATGGCAGAGACGCAACTGGAGTTGCATTTAAACAAGCAGCATGTCTGAAACCCACGTTCACCAGAAATCTACTGGTTACTATGTAAGGACTACAAACCCCACGTTTACCAGAAATCTACTGGTTACTATGTAAGGACTACAAACCCCACGTTCACCAGAAATCTACTGTTACTATGTAAGGACTACAAACCCCACGTTCACCAGAAATCTACTGGTTACTATGTAAGGACTACAAACCCCACGTTCACCAGAAATCTACTGGTTTCTATGTAAGGACTACAAACCCCACGTTCACCAGAAATCTACTGGTTTCTATGTAAGGACTACAAACCCCACGTTCACCAGAAATCTACTGGTTACTATGTAAGGACTACAACCCCACGTTCACCAGAAATCTACTGGTTACTATGTAAGGACTACAAACCCCCACGTTCACCAGAAATCTACTGGTTAGTAGCTCGTTCGAGATGACGAGAGCAGGCGGCAGCAGCGGGGGGCGGTGACAGAAAGCTGCGGTAAAGTCGGACAGTTTCCAGACGATTCCAGCCGCCTTCAGGCTGGACAGGAAGTGATGAAAACACTGTGGTGCGATTCTGATTTAATAAAATATAATCAACCCACATATCAGCTTGTACACAGTCTCCAGTTGTTTTAATTATGACAGAGTAGCTGGCAAAGTGCTCTACATGCGATCTGTTGCTGATTTTTAATGAACAACACACTGTAGATAATACATGATCTTATCAGATTAGTCTGTCTGACTTCTAAACGTCTCTATCAGCCACACAGCATGTGTTCTTTACAGAATAAGTCTTTAAATCAGACAAATAGTAATTAAAATCCCTCCGATTCAAAAACGATAAAAAAAGTTATATAAAACGTCATCATGTTGTAAACCAATCACTGTTCAATCAGCTGAGAAGCCGCGCGTTTCCCAGCATGCTCTGGGTCCGCCTGGGTCCGCCTGGCTCTTGCAGTCGGTGAAAAGCAACTGCGCCGCCTGCGTCTCAGACCTGCGGCCGCCTTGCTCTCGTGAGATTTCCGTTGCCCACGTGTGCATGACGTCAGAGCAAGTCGGGATCAAGTCGACACAAATCTAACCGGCATGCAACGGGCGCCGATCGCCGTGATCGATTCTGCGCAGACCTGGCTCATCTCGAACGAGCCTACTATGTAAGGACTACAAACCCCACGTTCACCAGAAATCTACTGGTTACTATGTAAGGACTACAAACCCCACGTTCACCAAAATGTACTGGTTACTATGTAAGGACTACAAACCCCACGTTCACCAGAAATGTACTGGTTACTATGTAAGGACTATAAACCCCACGTTCACCAGAAATCTACTGGTTACTATGTAAGGACTACAAACCCCACGTTCACCAGAAATGTACTGGTTACTATGTAAGGACTACAAACCCCACGTTCACCAGAAATCTACTGGTTACTATGTAAGGACTACAAACCGAAGTTAAAAACAAACCTGAAGCTGAAGAAACCCTAACTTTAACGGAACAGATCCGCAGACCTGAGTGACTGACGGAGCAGGAGAGAGAGAGAGAGAGAGAGAGAGAGGAGAGAGGAGAGAGAGAGAGAGAGAGAGCATTTCTCCGTGTTCTGTGTGTGTGTGAGTGAGTCCAAGTGTGTTTGTAGGCAGGGGGGGGGCCTGTGATTATCACAGAACGCTGCGCGGCCAGTTGAGGAGTTTTATTCAATCCGAGCACGGATATTGACTCATATTACTCGGATAATACTTGTACTCGGCAAAAGTGCTTTATCCGTACCGGATACTCGTTTCAGCCGGGTACTCGGATCATCCCTAGTATATACCTTCACAAAAGTGCTTGTTTTGCCACTGATAGGCTCTGATTATTATTAAAAAATTTTGACAACTTTATGGAAAGGATTTTAAGGAGGTTGACCTTTCTGTTGAAGAGTAAGATTCTTTTTTAAACAAAAATAATCCACGTAATTAAAATGGCTAAAGCCATCAGACTCCATGTGAATAAACAGTAATTTTAGCATCGTAAAACACGCACTTCATTCAAAGTCGAAAGAAACTAAATAAAACTATGAAAAGCCGTTTTGGGTCGTATTTTCACTTCTCCAACCATCACAGCTCTAGTTTTGGTTTAATAAACTCCTAGTTACCGACCTACAGGTAAAAATATGTCTGCTCTAAACACGTTAAATTAATTTACACATTTATAGTGTGATGTGTATATTCTCATAATGTATTACAATATATTTTGTTTTCATCCCTCAAAAATAAATAAAAATAAAATGATAAAGTCTTATAGACTGGAATTGTCTACAGTGTATGACATCATAGCATTCTATAACACATCTAAAGAACTACTGGCCAATCAGCTGTGAGTTCACGATGACCTCATGAGTGAGGTCACAAAACGTCCATAGAGGACCTTATAAGTACAAGCCATGTTGAGTCTTTAAGTTCAGGGTCCTGCTCCGGGTAGCTGGAGGCCAGCGGCTTCGGCAGAGACTAGGCGCTGCGAAAGCAGTTTGTCTTTGGAGGCCTCGCTTCCAGAAGACTAGGACCAGATGCTGCTAAAGCAGTTGGTCTTTGAGGCCTCCTCGTCTGAATCCGCCGACCTCCAGTCAGCCAGAGCAGAGGGCCCGACCTGCTCCGCTGAGGAACAGAGCTACCAGCTCTGGGGGCAGGGGTCAGGGACCAGGGTAAGTGGTTAAGAAAGGTATTAGGGATCATGAATGTGCTTCAGCAAAACTAAAAACAAGTCTGAAAAAAAAGCCCATAGTGTCACACCACCTTGTGTGTGTGTGTGTGTGTGTGTGTGACCTCTCAGGTCATCTGGGACAGGTCTACTTTCTGTCCCCAGAGTCAGAACTAAACAGGGTGAAGCAGCTTTCAGTTTCTATGCTCCTCATATCTGGAATAAACTCCCAGAAACCTGTAGATCCGCTGCTACTCTCAGTTCTTTTAAATCAAGGCTGAAGACCTTTCTTTTTGATGCTGCCTTTCTTTAAATGACTGCTCATTGTGTTGATATGCAGAATGCATTCAATGATAGTTCCTGGTATGGCCACTAGAGGGACATACTGGTTTACAGATACAAGGTAAACTACAGGAGAAGATTTAGAACCAGCGAGGTAAAAAAAGCACAGGTAGGACGCACATGATGTTGCTTGTTCAATAAAGTCGAACACAAGTTCATTGTTGACTGGACAACGGTTTATGAGTGAGTTCATAAACATTACATGGTACCAGGAGTAAAAACTGGATGTTAAAACGCTTGCTTAACCGAAGATGGAGACGCTACGGCCACCGGAGGGATTGAAACTCGTTGGAAATGTGGACTGCAATTGGAAGTCTTTCAAGCAGCAGTTCGAGCTGTATTTGTCCGCCACGGGAATGGACAACAAGCCAGGACCAAGGAAAATTGCAATTCTGCTCACGGTCGCGGGTCCCCAAGCCATGGAGGTCTTCAACACATTCGAGTTTGCAAGAGCTGATGACAAGAATGACTACGGTAAAGTCATTGAAAAATTCGACGCATACTGCTCCCCGAAAAAGAACATTGTATACGAGAGGTATGTGTTCCGGTCACGAATGCAACAGGCAGGAGAGACATTTGATTGCTTTATGACTGATTTAAAGCTGAAGGCACAGTCATGTGATTTTGGAGATTTGAAAGATTCCATGGTCCGCGATCAGATAGTTTACGGAATACTTGACAGGAAGACGAGGGAAAGGATGCTGAGAGACGATAAGCTAACTTTGGATGAGGCTGAGAAAATATGCCATGCTAGTGAGCTAGCACAACAGCATGCAAAGACGTTTGCTGACACGAGTGCATCGGTAATGCACGAGAGCGCTAAAGTAGCGGTCGTCAGAAATAAATTGAAAAGAAATAATCAACAGAAAACCAACAACAATGCAACAGGTTGCAAACGATGTGGTGGCAAACACGAGCCAAGGCAGTGCCCTGCATATGGCAAAAAATGTGCAAAATGCAATGAAAAAAATCATTTCGCCAAACAGTGCCTGACTAGAGATAGATCAAAGCCAGTGAGGTTAGTTGAGGAAACAGACCTGAGTGAGACGTTCTTCATAGCCATGGTGTCATGTGAAAATGCAAAGAAAGGACAAGCCACAGAGGCACATGAAAGGCACACAGAAGATGAAAACTGGGTAGTTTCACTTCCAATAAATGGAGCTTTGGTAGCTCTGAGAATTGACACGGGTGCTCAAGCCAATCTGATCAGCATGACAGAAATCAGGGTTATGAAAGAAAAGCCGAAAATATTCAAGAAAGCAGTGCAGCTGAAAGATTACAACGGAAAAGAAATAGAAAGCAAAGGTCAGTGTAGGCTAAGAGTGACAGTGAAGAACAAAGAATACAGTGTGATGTTCTCTGTGGTACCTGAGGGTTGTGAGTCGCTGATAGGAGGGGTCACATCAAAGAAACTGAATCTGGTGAGAAGAGTCTACCAAATCAGCTGTTCAGAAGCTGCGAGGGCACACAACAGCACAGTCGACTCTGTAGTGCAACGTTTTCCTGATGTGTTTAATGGGCTGGGTTGTCTACCCTACACATATTCAATTCAATTGAAAGAGGATGCGCAACCAGTTATCCATGCTCCAAGGAGAATCCCAGCTCCACTTAGGGAGCGCCTTAAGAAAGAACTGGACAGAATGTGTGAACTGAATGTGATCACTAAAGTAGAAGAGCCTACAGAGTGGGTTAACTCTATGGTGTGCGTAGACAAAAAGAACAAGAACAGAGAACTAAGGATTTGCATGGATCCAGGAGACTTAAATAGGAACATAAAACGTGAGCACTACCAAATACCAAAACGTGAGGAAATTGCAAGTGAAATGGCAGGTGCAAAGTATTTTTCCAAGCTGGATGCAGCGCAGGGATTCTGGCAGATCCAGTTAGATGACAAAAGCTCAAGATACTGCACATTCAATACGCCGTACGGTCGATACAGATTCTTACGCATGCCTTTTGGCATAATCTCAGCATCAGAGATCTATCATCGAGCGATGGACAACATGCTTGAGGGTCTAGAAGGAGTGCGATGCTACATCGATGATTTAGTCATATGGGGGTCCACCCTTCAGGAGCACAACGAGAGACTGGCAAAAGTTCTCCACAGGGTGTCTGACAATGGACTGAAATTGAATCGTGCAAAATGTCAGTTTGGTGTGCAAGAAATAACATTCCTCGGAGACAAGTTGTCCGCTGAAGGAATTGAGCCGATAAAAAAAAAATAAAAGCAATCTGTAGCATGCCCCGCCCCACAGACAAGAAGGGTACTCAGAATAATGGGGATGATCAACTTCATCGGCAAGTTTATACCCAACTTATCTGTGAAAACGTCAGCACTGAGGGAACTACTGCACGACTCCACAGAGTTCAAGTGGACACCAAGGAATGAGCGAGAATGGAATGCTCTCAAGACAACTTTGACCAAGTCCCCTGTGCTTGCGTATTATGATCCAGCAAAAAGACAGAAGATTTCAACAGATGCATCAAAAGATGGCCTGGGAGCTGTCCTCCTGCAGGCAGAAGGAGATGGCTGGAAGCCAGTTGCCTACGCTTCGCGATCAATGACCAAAACTGAAAAATTCCACTGCTATGTTTACGGGCTTCCTTCTTTCACTGTTGAAACAGATCATCGCCCTCTGGTGTCAATCATCAAAAAGAATCTCAACGAGATGTCGCCCAGGATCCAGCGACTCATCATGAAGCTGCAGAGGTATGACTTTGAGTTAATATACACTCCGGGCAAACATCTAGTGATAGCAGATGCGCTGTCACGAGCGCCAGTGATGAGTGAATTGAGTTCCACTGAAAGTGAAATTGAAAATCACATCAACATGATAGTTGAGTCTCTGCCAGCATCTGATGTCAAAGCAAAGCAAATACGTGATGAATTGGACAAAGATAAAGAATTGCAAGCAGTAATCAACAACATGCTGACCGGATGGTCCAGGGGTTCCTGTCCTAAATATTATCACATCAGAGCAGAGCTAAGTGTGGCAAATGGACTGTTACTGAGAGACAGCAGAATTGTCATCCCACACAGCCTTAGGCCAGAGATACTTAGACAGCTACATGAAGGACACCTTGGAATTGAGAAATGCAAAAGGAGAGCCAGAAGCGCCGTGTATTGGCCTGGCATTAATGGTGACATAGAAAACATGGTTGGAAAGTGTGAGACGTGCAACAAGTACCAGAGCAAGCAGGCAAGGGAACCAATGATGATTCCAGAACTTCCAAGTGCACCATGGGAGAAAGTTGGAACTGACCTGTTTCATTGCAATGGAAAGGACTACTTGCTAGTGATTGACTACTACTCGAACTTCCCAGAAATTGCCCTGCTGTCAAGCACAAGTGCCAGTACTGTCATTATGCATGTAAAGTCCATATTTGCCCGGCATGGAATACCAAAGATTGTAGTAAGTGACAATGGTCCTTGTTACAACTGCAAAGAATGGATGCAGTTTGTGAGCCACTATGGCTTCAATCACGTTACATCCAGTCCTCAGCATGCACAGGCAAATGGCAAAGCTGAAAAGGGGGTGCACATCATCAAACAGATTCTAAAAAAGACCACAGACAGCAAGTCAGATCCTTACTTAGCTCTTCTGAGCTACAGAGCTGCCCCGCTTGAATGTGGTTTATCCCCAGCAGAACTGTTAATGAACCGCAAATTACGCACAACCCTTCCCTGCTGCACAGACATCAAGACAACACAGGGATACAGACTAAGTTGGAGAACATGAAATGGAAACAGAAACAACGGTATGACAAGTCGACAAAACCTCTTGGTCCACTTGTCAGGGATGACGTGGTACGAATTCGCGATCAAGATGCGTGGAACAGGAAAGCAACTGTTCTCCAGGAGATCGGACCTAGATCATACAAAGTGAAGACTGAAGAAGGACACGTGTAAGAAGGAACCGCCGCAGCCTTCTAAAGACAAAAGAGACTTTCACAGAGACTGAGATTGATCCTGATGCATTCACTACAAGCACAGCATCAAAGGCTGACAATGATGGACATTTACAGGAGGACACGAGCAGTGTTCAGTCGGAATTGCCTGTCCTGAGACGATCTGGGCGCCAAACAAAAAGACCTGATAGACTGAACTTGTAAGAGTATGGACTGAAAATTGGTTCACTATTAAAGAGTGAGAAAAGAAAAGTTTGGTTATGTAAAAAAAAAAAAAAGGTTGTTTAAAACTGTAGATATGCTTGTCAGAGTTTAAAGTAAGCATCAGTATGTTAGATCAAGTAAATAAGTAACGTAAGTATCAGTGCATTATTAGATCTACAGAAAGGGGGATGTGTTGATATGCAGAATGCATTCAATGATAGTTCCTGGTATGGCCACTAGAGGGACATACTGGTTTACAGATACAAGGTAAACTACAGGAGAAGATTTAGAACCAGCGAGGTAAAAAAAGCACAGGTAGGACGCACATGATGTTGCTTGTTCAATAAAGTCGAACACAAGTTCATTGTTGACTGGACAACGGTTTATGAGTGAGTTCATAAACATTACACTCATTTCTTTAAATATCTTATGCTGCACTGTAACTTTTATTGTTGTGTTTTATATGTCCTAATGTTTCTATTTTGTTTTTAACTGTCTATTCATGTGTTTTATCGGTTTTTAATGCTTATGACTTTTAACTGTTTGTACTTGTGATTTATCTGTTTAACAGATTTTATGTAAAGCACTTTGAATTGCCCTGTTGCTGAAATGTGCTCTACAAATAAAGCTGCCTTGCCTTGCCTGCCTTGCCTTTGATCTTATGTCCTGCTTTGATCTTATGTCCCCCGTTTCATTTTATGTCCCCCTTTGATCTTATGTCCAAGCTTCGATCTTATGTCCCCCCTTTGATCTTATGTTCCCATTTGATATTATGTCCATGCTTTGTTCTTATGTCCCCCTTTGATCTTATGTCCTACTTTGATCTTATATCCTCCTTTGATCTTATGTCCCCCCTTTGATGTTATGTCCCCTGCTTTGATCTTATGTCCCTGCTTTGATCTTATGTCCCCCCTTTGATCTTATCTCCCCGCTTTGATCTTATCTCCCCACTTTGATCTTATGTCCCCGCTTTGATCTTATGTCCCAACTTTGATCTTATGTCCTGCTTTGATCTTATGTCCCCGCTTTGATCTTATGTCCTGCTTAGATCTTATGTGCCCTCTTTGATCTTATGTCCTGCTTTGATCTTATGTTGTGCTTTTATTTTTTCCTTTTTGATCTTATGTCCCCTGCTTTGATCTTATGTCCTGCTTTGATCTTATGTCCTGCTTTGATTATATGTCTTGCTTTGATCCTATACCCCTGCTTTTATCTTATGTGCCCTCTTTGATCTTATATCCTGCTTTGATCTCATGTCCTGCTTTGATTACATGTCCTGCTTTGATCTTATATCCCTAATTTGATCTTATGTCCTTTCTTTGATTACATGTCCTGCTTTGATCTTATGTCCCTGCTTTGATGTTTTTCCTTTTTGATCTTATGTCCCCTGCTTTCATATTATATCCATGCTTTGTTTTTATGTCCCTTTTTGATCTTATGTCCTAATTTGATCTTATGTCCGCCCTTTGATCTTATATCCCCCTTTGATCTTATTTCCCCTGCTTTGATCTTATTTCCCCTGCTTTGATCTTATGTCCCCCTTTGATGGACATCAACTTTAAATTTATTATGCTGCACTGTAACTTTTATTCTTGTGTTTTATGTGTCCTAATGTTAATACAGAAAAAGTCAGAGATAGTCAGATAATTAATACAGAGAAAGTCAAAGATAGTCAGATAATTAATACAGAGAAAGTCAGATAATTAATACAGAGAAAGTCAGATAATTAATACAGAGAAAGTCAGAGAAAGTCAGATAATACAAAGATAGTCAGATAATTAATACAGAGAAAGTCAGATAATTAATATAGAGAAAGTCAGATAATTAAAACAGAGAAAGTCTATAATACAGAGAAAGTCGATAATTAATACAGAGAAAGTCAGAGAAAGTCAGATAATCCAAAGATAGTCAGATAATTAATACAGAGAAAGTCAGATAATTAATACAGAGAAGTCATATAATTAATACAGAGAAAGTCCATAATTAATACAGAGAAGTCATATATTTATACAGAGAAAGTCAGAGAAAGTCAATAATTAATACAGAGAAAGTCAGAGAAAGTCAGAAATACAATGAAAGTCAGAGAAAGTCACTCCTATTTTGTTTCAACTGTCTATTCATGTGTTTTATCGGTTTTTAATGCTTATGATTTTAACTGTTTGTACTTGGTTTTGTCTGTTTACTGATTTTATGTAAAGCACTTTGAATTGCCCTGTTGCTGAAATGTGCTCTACAAATAAGACTGCCTTGCCTTGCCTTTGATCTTATGTCCTACTTTGATCTTATGTCCATAATTGATCTTATGTCCCGCTTTGATTTTATGTCCCTGCTTAGATCTTAGTTCTGCTTTGATCTCATGTCCCTCCTTTGATCTTATATCCCCCTTTGATCTTATTTCCCCTTTTTGATCTTATGTCTCCTGCTTTGATCTTATGTCCTGCTTTGATTATATGTCTTGCTTTGATCTTATACCCCTGCTTTGATCTTATGTTACCCCTTTGATGTTACGTCCCCTGCTTTCATATTTGTTCCCTTCGTTTAGCTTATGTCCCCTTTGATCTTATGTCCCCCCTTTGATTTTATGTCCTGCTTTGATATTATGTCCCTGCTTTGATCTCATGTCCCTGCTTTGATCTTA